>NW_027362768.1:197893387-198083387 GCF_046119375.1 Phyllobates terribilis
AGACGGCGCTCCACGACTGCCCAAATTCAAGAGCCGTCAGTGAATAGAAATTCTGAAGATTTCTGATAAGATAAACAAGTTTCTTTAATACAGCGACAATGAAGGAGCAACGATCACAGATTATAAAAAAAAATATTTTCTAATGTGTGCGCTGATTAAATAACCTTATGTCCATGCCCAACAGTGAGACGTCTGAGGGTCTGTTACAGTGGATCAGCGTCATCAGCCCTCTGCACTAAGCGGCCTGCAGTCCAGACTGACTCCCCCCCCCCCCCCACCCCCCCAAAACCAGAGGATAAAGGGGGAACCCTGTATGATCAGAGCACCGGCTGTCCCCATCTGACGGGCAGCGGGCACAGCGCTCACCTTCCTTGGGCGCAGGAATCCGGGAAACTGTTTTTCGTTTTGAATTCTGTAGAAAAGGAAAGTGACACATGAGACTCAAGTGATGGCGCCACCATCGCAGGGGGAACCCCCCCACCTTCACCACCAATGCAGTGGGAACCCCCCCAGGCAACGCAGGGTACAAGGCTGGGGATACTCCTGCCACCCCCAGACCACACAGTTTGCAGGAGATGCTACATACAAAACATGAGGTTACAGTAGTTCTGGCCCCTGTGGCCCCACAGCTGCACATCACTAACCTTCCCTGAACAGCAGCGTCTTTACCTGGGGGGCCTCGTTCCTCTGCGGGGCCATGTTCTCCTTCACACTGGGCAGCTCGTACATAGCTTCCAGTAACTCCGGGTTCACGGTCCCCACATCCACAAATGAGATCTGCAAAAACAGGAATTCAATATTTTTTTTTTTATCATCCAAGAAGGTGGGGGGAGCGGTAGCGAGGGTTTCCCCAAAATAAATCTGGGGTGACAGGATGGGGTGAGCAGCTCTGCACCCGTAGGACTGGGCATCTAACCATAGGACATCTGTAATCAGTGCAGGACGCGAGAGCCGTGGGCAGGTGTCCTGTTGCCTCCAGTTATTTCAGGAAGCCTCGCTCAGACGCCCCTACAATTACACGGGCTCTGACCCTGTACGGCCTCCGGCACAGGTGGCTGAGGACAGGGGACATTACGCATTAAGGCTGAGATGAAGCCTCCCGATACACCGACGAGTGCCCTATAATGACAGATGCCCATTTTCATCACAGGGTGAGTATGGAGCGAGCTCAGGAGCGGAGATACACAGCGGTGCCGGCTGCGATCGCTGCAGGATAACTATATAATTGTCAATCTCTGACTGCTGCATGTAAGTGACGTCATTCCTAGTGGACAAACACGAGACCCCCACAACAGTCACACAGGGAACTGATGGGTTATCATTGCAGCCGGGGGTGTGCTTGTTACCCCTTTTGTTTTTTTAAAGTAACCTAATCTATATTTATGTTGTGTCATAAAAGTCCGACCTGGCAATATATAGATTTAAACCATAGGCCAACCTCAGGGAAAAGAACAGCTGAAATGCCCGAAACTCAAAACTCAAACAAAAAAAATCTAATATGTAACCCAAAATTGTATCAATAGAACCGACAGCTGAGCGGCAGGACGGCGGCTGCGAGCGGCGGCAGGACGGCGGCTGCGAGCGGCGGCTGCAGGACGGCGGCTGCGAGCGGCGCACGCACCTCCTTCCCTTTAGACGCGCTGCCTTCTCGCCATTCCACGTGCACGGACAGCCGCTCCGAGTCAACAGACGTGATGTTCGCGCTGTGAACGGCCCCTGAAATACAGAAGAGACGTCACATGACCAAAGAGGGGACCAGAAACAACCAGAGATCGCAGGACATCCTCGAGCATGCTGCAGGCAGAGCCGACGGGCAGAAGAGGCCCCAGACTGAACCAGGAGGGGCCCCAGAGGACCAGGTGTCGGTCGCAGGGGTCACAGCATGGGGGGGGGGGGGCCTCCACCGTGTCACAGCATTGGGGGGGGGGGGCTCCACCGTGTCACAGCATTGGGGGGGGGGGGGGGCTCCACCGTGTCACAGCATTGGGGGGGGGGGGGGGGCTCCACCGTGTCACAGCATTGGGGGGGGGGGGGCTCCACCGTGTCACAGCATTGGGGGGGGGGGGCTCCACCGTGTCACAGCATTGGGGGGGGGGGGCTCCACCGTGTCACAGCATTGGGGGGGGGGGCTCCACCGTGTCACAGCATTGGGGGGGGGGGCTCCACCGTGTCACAGCATTGGGGGGGGGGTGCTCCACCGTGTCACAGCATTGGGGGGGGGGTGCTCCACCGTGTCACAGCATTGGGGGGGGGGGGCTCCACCGTGTCACAGCATTGGGGGGGGGGTGCTCCACCGTGTCACAGCATTGGGGGGGGGGGGGGGGGCTCCCCAGCTACACCGTGTCACTGAAGTGGGGGTCCCGCACACGGCGCCACCTGGCGGAATTCATAGTATCTGCACGTTAGACTGACAAGAGAATCAGGTGGCAGAGGCGCCGCAGTCGTCACCGGGGAACCAATGAGCGCACAGAACGCCAACGACAGGGGCGGGGACACGGTTTGAATGTCGCAAACCGGTGCGGAGAGCAGACGGGGCCCCGGTGCGGGTCAGAACTCACCGTTACTCCGCATGATCTTGATGACCAGGCCGGTCACCAGTCTTCTCGACAACAGCTCCATGACGAATCACCAACAGCGAGCAAGAAAACGAGCGGGATACTGTGAGGAGATCTCCGTGTGACAGCGAGCGCCGTGTCTGCCTCCTCCGTTAACAGCTACCGCTCTGCAGCACCGTGATCGCCCGGCCAACCCGCCGCCACTTTTTAAAACAAGACACGCCCCCAATATGCGTCATAACGCACGGAGCCTCGTGAAAGTACCACCGATAAAGCGCATGCGCAGACTGAGCAGCAGGAGAGCAAGGAGACGCGAGAGCTGGAGGCGGAAGCCCTCATCTCACCAACCGCTAATGTGTATTTATAACCAGTACCCCCAAAATAAAGACAGAAGAGCCCCCCACAGCTCCGTACACCGTGTAGTGGCCGTTCTCAGTACTGCAGCTCCCCACAGCTCCATACACTGTGTAGTGGCCGTTCTCAGTACTGAGCACCTGACAGCTCCATACACCGTGTAGTGGCCGTTCTCAGTACTGCAGCTCCCCACAGCTCCATACACCGTGTAGTGGCCGTTTCTCAGTACTGCAGCTCCTCACAGCTCCGTACACCGTGTAGTGGCCGTTCTCAGTACTGCAGCTCCTCACAGCTCCGTACACCGTGTAGTGGCCGTTCTCAGTACTGCAGCTCCTCACAGCTCCATATACCGTGTAGTGGCCGTTCTCAGTACTGCAGCTCCTCACAGCTCCATATACCGTGTAGTGGCCGTTCTCAGTACTGCAGCTCCTCACAGCTCCATATACCGTGTAGTGGCCGTTCTCAGTACTGCAGCTCCTCACAGCTCTGTACACCATACAGTGGCTGTTCTCAGTACTGCAGCTCCTCACAGCTCCGTACACCGTGTAGTGGCCGTTCTCAGCACTGCAGCTCCTCACAGCTCTGTACACCGTGTAGTGGCCGTTCTCAATACTGCAGCTCCTCACAGCTCTGTACACCGTGTAGTGGCCGTTCTCAGTACTGCAGCTCCTCATAGCTCCATACACCATGTAGTGGCCGTTCTCAGTACTGCAGCTCCTCACAGCTCCATACACCGTGTAGTGGCCGTTCTCAGCACTGCAGCTCCTCACAGCTCCATATACCGTGTAGTGGCCGTTCTCAGTACTGCAGCTCCTCACAGCTCCGTACACCGTGTAGTGGCCGTTCTCAGCACTGCAGCTCCTCACAGCTCTGTACACCATACAGTGGCTGTTCTCAGTACTGCAGCTCCTCACAGCTCCGTACACCGTGTAGTGGCCGTTCTCAGCACTGCAGCTCCTCACAGCTCTGTACACCGTGTAGTGGCCGTTCTCAGTACTGCAGCTCCTCACAGCTCCATACACCGTGTAGTGGCCGTTCTCAGCACTGCAGCTCCTCACAGCTCTGTACACCGTGTAGTGGCCGTTCTCAGTACTGCAGCTCCTCACAGCTCCATACACCGTGTAGTGGCCGTTCTCAGCACTGCAGCTCCTCACAGCTCCATACACCGTGTAGTGGCCGTTCTCAGTACTGCAGCTCCTCACAGCTCCGTACACCGTGTAGTGGCCGTTCTCAGTACTGCAGCTCCTCACAGCTCCGTACACCGTGTAGTGGCCGTTCTCAGTACTGCAGCTCCTCACAGCTCTGTACACCGTGTAGTGGCCGTTCACAGTACTGCAGCTCCTCACAGCTCTGTACACCGTGTAGTGGCCGTTCTCAGTACTGCAGCTCCTCACAGCTCCGTACACCGTGTAGTGGCCGTTCTCAGTACTGCAGCTCCTCACAGCTCTGTACACCGTGTAGTGGCCGTTCTCAGTACTGCAGCTCCTCACAGCTCCGTACACCGTGTAGTGGCCGTTCTCAGTACTGCAGCTCCTCACAGCTCTGTACACCGTGTAGTGGCCGTTCTCAGTACTGCAGCTCCTCACAGCTCTGTACACCGTGTAGTGGCCGTTCACAGTACTGCAGCTCCTCACAGCTCTGTACACCGTGTAGTGGCCGTTCTCAGTACTGCAGCTCCTCACAGCTCTGTACACCGTGTAGTGGCTGTTCTCAGTACTGCAGCTCCTCATAGCTCCGTACACCGTGTAATGGTCATTTTCAGTACTGCAGCTCCTCACAGCTCCGTAGACCGTGTAGTGGCTGTTCTCAGTACTGCAGCTCCTCATAGCTCCGTACACCGTGTAGTGGCCATTCTCAGTACTGCAGCTCCTCACAGCTCCGTACACCGTGTAGTGGTCATTTTCAGTACTGCAGCTCCTCACAGCTCTGTACACCGTGTAGTGGTCATTTTCAGTACTGCAGCTCCTCACAGCTCCGTAGACCATACAGTGGTTGTTCTCAGTACTGCAGCTCCTCACAGCTCCGTACACCGTGTAGTGGTCATTTTCAGTACTGCAGCTCCTCACAGCTCCGTAGACCATACAGTGGTTGTTCTCAGTACTGCAGCTCCTCACAGCTCCGTACACCGTGTAGTGGCCGTTCTCAGTACTGCAGCTCCTCACAGCTCTGTACACCGTGTAGTGGCCGTTCTCAGTACTGCAGCTCCTCACAGCTCCATACACCGTGTAGTGGTCGATCTCAGTACTGCAGCTCCTCACAGCTCCATACACCGTGTAGTGGCCATTCTCAGTACTGCAGCACCTCACAGGTCCATACGCCGTGTAGTGGCCGCTCTCAGTACTGCAGTTCCTCACAGCTCCATACACCGTGTAGTGGCTGTTCTCAGTACTGCAGCTCCTCACAGCTCCATACACCGTGTAGTGGCCGTTCTCAGTACTGCAGCTCCTCACAGCTCTGTACACCATGTAGTGGTCGATCTCAGTACAGCAGCTCCTCACAGCCCCATACACCGTGTAGTGGCCGTTCTCAGTACTGCAGCTCCTCACAGCTCTGTACACCGTGTAGTGGTCGATCTCAGTACTGCAGCTCCTCACAGCTCCATACACCGTGTAGTGGCCGTTCTCAGTACTGCAGCTCCTCACAGCTCCGTACAACATGTAGTGGCCGTTCTCAGTACTGCAGCTCCTCACAGCTCCATACACCGTGTAGTGGCCGTTCTCAGTACTGCAGCTCCTCACAGCTCTGTACACCGTGTAGTGGCCGTTCTCAGTACTGCAGTTCCTCACAGCTCTGTACACCGTGTAGTGGCCGTTCTCAGTACTGCAGCTTCTCACAGCTCTGTACACCGTGTAGTGACCGTTCTCAGTACTGCAGCTTCTCACAGATCTGTACATCGTGTAGTGACCGTTCTCAGTACTGCAGCTTCTCACAGATCTGTACATCGTGTAGTGGCCGTTCTCAGTACTGCAGCTCCTCACAGCTCTGTACACCGTGTAGTGGTCGATCTCAGTACGGCAGCTCCTCACAGCTCTGTACACCGTGTAGTGGCCGTTCTCAGTACTGCAGCTCCTCACAGCTCTGTACACCGTGTAGTGGCCGTTCTCAGTACTGCAGCTCCTCACAGCTCTGTACACCGTGTAGTGGTCGATCTCAGTACTGCAGCTCCTCACAGCTCCATACACCGTGTAGTGGCCGTTCTCAGTACTGCAGCTACTCACAGCTCTGTACACCGTGTAGTGGCCGTTCTCAGTACTGCAGCTCCTCACAGCTCCGTACACCGTGTAGTGGCCGTTCTCAGTACTGCAGCTCCTCACAGCTCCGTACACCGTGTAGTGGCCGTTCTCAGTACTGCAGCTCCTCACAGCTCTGTACACCGTGTAGTGGCTGTTCTCAGTACTGCAGCTCCTCACAGCTCCATACACCGTGTAGTGGCCGTTCTCAGTACTGCAGCTCCTCACAGCTCCATACACCGTGTAGTGGCCATTCTCAGCACTGCAGCTCCTCACAGCTCTGTACACCATACAGTGGCTGTTCTCAGTACTGCAGCTCATCACAGCTCCATACACCGTGTAGTGGCTGTTCTCAGTACTGCAGCTCCTCACAGCTCTGTACACCGTGTAGTGGACGTTCGCAGTACTGCAGCTCCTCACAGCTCTGTACACCGAGTAGTGGCCGTTCTCAGTACTGCAGCTCCTCACAGCGGCATACACCGTGTAGTGGCCGTTCTCACTACTGCAGCTCCTCACAGCTCCGTACACCGTGTAGTGGCCGTTCTCAATACTGCAGCTCCTCACAGCTCTGTACACCGTGTAGTGGCCGTTCTCACTACTGCAGCTCCTCACAGCTCCGTACACCGTGTAGTGGCCGTTTTCAGTACTGCAGCTCCTCACAGCTCCGTACACCGTGTAGTGGTTATTTTCAGTACTGCAGCTCCTCACAGCTCTGTACACGGTGTAGTGGCCATTCTCAGTACTGCAGCTCCTCACAGCTCCGTACACCGTGTAGTGGCCGTTCTCAGTACTGCAGCTCCTCACAGCTCCGTACACCGTGTAGTGGCCGTTCTCAGTACTGCAGCTCCTCACAGCTCCATACACCGTGTAGTGGCCGTTCTCAGCACTGCAGCTCCTCACAGCTCTGTACACCGTGTAGTGGCCGTTCTCAATACTGCAGCTCCTCACAGCTCCGTACACCGTGTAGTGTCCGTTCTCAGTACTGCAGCTCCTCACAGCTCCATATACCGTGTAGTGGCCGTTCTCAGTACTGCAGCTCCTCACAGCTCCGTACACCGTGTAGTGGCCGTTCTCAGTACTGCAGCTCCTCACAGCTCCATACACCGTGTAGTGGCCGTTCTCAGTACTGCAGCTCCTCACAGCTTCGTACACCGTGTAGTGGCCGTTCTCAGCACTGCAGCTCCTCACAGCTCTGTACACCATACAGTGGCTGTTCTCAGTACTGCAGCTCCTCACAGCTCCGTACACCGTGTAGTGGCCGTTCTCAGTACTGCAGCTCCTCACAGCTCCGTACACCGTGTAGTGGCCGTTCTCAGTACTGCAGCTCCTCACAGCTCCATACACCGTGTAGTGGCCGTTCTCAGCACTGCAGCTCCTCACAGCTCTGTACACCATGTAGTGGACGTTCTCAGTACTGCAGCTCCTCACAGCTCTGTACACCGTGTAGTGGCCGTTCTCAGTACTGCAGCTCCTCACAGCGGCATACACCGTGTAGTGGCCGTTCTCACTACTGCAGCTCCTCACAGCTCCTTACACCGTGTAGTGGCCATTCTCAGTACTGCAGCTCCTCACAGCTCCGTACACCGTGTAGTGGTCATTTTCAGTACTGCAGCTCCTCACAGCTCCGTAGACCGTGTAGTGGCCGTTCTCAGTACTGCAGCTCCTCACAGCTCCGTACACCGTGTAGTGGCCGTTCTCAGTACTGCAGCTCCTCAC
Source organism: Phyllobates terribilis (assembly GCF_046119375.1). Taxonomy (NCBI): domain Eukaryota; kingdom Metazoa; phylum Chordata; class Amphibia; order Anura; family Dendrobatidae; genus Phyllobates; species Phyllobates terribilis. The sequence goes on from NW_027362768.1 coordinate 197,901,243, forward strand.
AGCTCCGTACACCGTGTAGTGGCCGTTCTCAGTACTGCAGCTCCTCACAGCTCCGTACACCGTGTAGTGGCCGTTCTCAGTACTGCAGCTCCTCACAGCTCTGTACACCGTGTAGTGGCCATTCTCAGTACTGCAGCTCCTCACAGCTCCGTACACCGCGTAGTGGCCGTTCTCAGTACTGCAGCTCCTCACAGCTCCGTACACCGCGTAGTGGCCGTTCTCAGTACTGCAGCTCCTCACAGCTCTGTACACCGTGTAGTGGCCGTTCTCAGTACTGCAGCTCCTCACAGCTCCGTACACCGTGTAGTGGCCGTTCTCAGTACTGCAGCTCCTCACAGCTCCGTACACCGTGTAGTGGCCGTTCTCAGTACTGCAGCTCCTCACAGCTCCGTACACCGTGTAGTGGCCGTTCTCAGTACTGCAGCTCCTCACAGCTCCATACACCGTGTAGTGGCCGTTCTCAGTACTGCAGCTCCTCACAGCTCCATACACCGTGTAGTGGCCGTTCTCAGCACTGCAGCTCCTCACAGCTCTGTACACCATACAGTGGCTGTTCTCAGTACTGCAGCTCCTCACAGCTCCGTACACCGTGTAGTGGCCGTTCTCAGTACTGCAGCTCCTCACAGCTCCATACACTGTGTAGTGGCCGTTCTCAGTACTGCAGCTCCCCACAGCTCCATACACTGTGTAGTGGCCGTTCTCAGTACTGCAGCTCCCCACAGCTCCATACACTGTGTAGTGGCCGTTCTCAGTACTGCAGCTCCTCACAGCTCCATACACTGTGTAGTGGCCGTTCTCAGTACTGCAGCTCCCCACAGCTCCGTACACCGTGTAGTGGCCGTTCTCAGTACTGCAGCTCCTCACAGCTCCATACACCGTGTAGTGGCCGTTCTCAGTACTGCAGCTCCCCACAGCTCCGTACACCGTGTAGTGGCCGTTCTCAGTACTGCAGCTACTCACAGCTCTGTACACCGTGTAGTGGCCGTTCTCAGTACTGCAGCTCCTCACAGCTCCGTACACCGTGTAGTGGCCGTTCTCAGTACTGCAGCTCCTCACAGCTCCGTACACCGTGTAGTGGCCGTTCTCAGTACTGCAGCTCCTCACAGCTCCGTACACCGTGTAGTGGCCGTTCTCAGTACTGCAGCTCCTCACAGCTCCATACACCGTGTAGTGGCCGTTCTCAGTACTGCAGCTCCTCACAGCTCCATACACCGTGTAGTGGCCGTTCTCAGTACTGCAGCTCCTCACAGCTCCATACACCGTGTAGTGGCCGTTCTCAGCACTGCAGCTCCTCACAGCTCTGTACACCATACAGTGGCTGTTCTCAGTACTGCAGCTCCTCACAGCTCCATACACCGTGTAGTGGCTGTTCTCAGTACTGCAGCTCCTCACAGCTCTGTACACCGTGTAGTGGACGTTCGCAGTACTGCAGCTCCTCACAGCTCTGTACACCGTGTAGTGGCTGTTCTCAGTACTGCAGCTCCTCACAGCTCCATACACCGTGTAGTGGCCGTTCTCAGTACTGCAGCTCCTCACAGCGGCATACACCGTGTAGTGGCCGTTCTCACTACTGCAGCTCCTCACAGCTCCGTACACCGTGTAGTGGCCGTTCTCAGTACTGCAGCTCCTCACAGCTCTGTACACCGTGTAGTGGCCGTTCTCAGTACTGCAGCTCCTCACAGCTCTGTACACCGTGTAGTGGCCGTTCTCACTACTGCAGCTCCTCACAGCTCCGTACACCGTGTAGTGGCCGTTCTCAGTACTGCAGCTCCTCACAGCTCCGTACACCGTGTAGTGGTTATTTTCAGTACTGCAGCTCATCACAGCTCTGTACACGGTGTAGTGGCCATTCTCAGTACTGCAGCTCCTCACAGCTCCGTACACCGTGTAGTGGCCGTTCTCAGCACTGCAGCTCCTCACAGCTCTGTACACCGTGTAGTGGCCGTTCTCAATACTGCAGCTCCTCACAGCTCCGTACACCGTGTAGTGGCCGTTATCAGTACTGCAGCTCCTCACAGCTCCATATACCGTGTAGTGGCCGTTCTCAGTACTGCAGCTCCTCACAGCTCCGTACACCGTGTAGTGGCCGTTCTCAGTACTGCAGCTCCTCACAGCTCCATACACCGTGTAGTGGCCGTTCTCAGTACTGCAGCTCCTCACAGCTCCGTACACCGTGTAGTGGCCGTTCTCAGCACTGCAGCTCCTCACAGCTCTGTACACCATACAGTGGCTGTTCTCAGTACTGCAGCTCCTCACAGCTCCGTACACCGTGTAGTGGCCGTTCTCAGTACTGCAGCTCCTCACAGCTCCGTACACCGTGTAGTGGTCATTCTCAGTACTGCAGCTCCTCACAGCTCCGTACACCGCGTAGTGGCCGTTCTCAGTACTGCAGCTCCTCACAGCTCCGTACACCGTGTAGTGGCCGTTCTCAGTACTGCAGCTCCTCACAGCTCCGTACACCGTGTAGTGGCCGTTCTCAGTACTGCAGCTCCTCACAGCTCCGTACACCGTGTAGTGGCCGTTCTCAGTACTGCAGCTCCTCACAGCTCCGTACACCGTGTAGTGGCCGTTCTCAGTACTGCAGCTCCTCACAGCTCCGTACACCGTGTAGTGGCCGTTCTCAGTACTGCAGCTCCTCACAGCTCCGTACACCGTGTAGTGGCCGTTCTCAGTACTGCAGCTCCTCACAGCTCCGTACACCGTGTAGTGGCCGTTCTCAGTACTGCAGCTCCTCACAGCTCCATACACCGTGTAGTGGCCGTTCTCAGCACTGCAGCTCCTCACAGCTCTGTACACCATACAGTGGCTGTTCTCAGTACTGCAGCTCCTCACAGCTCCGTACACCGTGTAGTGGCCGTTCTCAGTACTGCAGCTCCTCACAGCTCCGTACACCGTGTAGTGGCCGTTCTCAGCACTGCAGCTCCTCACAGCTCTGTACACCATACAGTGGCTGTTCTCAGTACTGCAGCTCCTCACAGCTCCGTACACCGTGTAGTGGCCATTCTCAGTACTGCAGCTCCTCACAGCTCCATACACCGTGTAGTGGCCGTTCTCAGCACTGCAGCTCCTCACAGCTCTGTACACCATACAGTGGCTGTTCTCAGTACTGTAGCTCCTCACAGCTCCATACACCGTGTAGTGGCCGTTCTCAGTACTGCAGCTCCTCACAGCTCCATACACCGTGTAGTGGCCGTTCTCAGTACTGCAGCTCCTCACAGCTCCATACACCGTGTAGTGGCTGTTCTCAGTACTGCAGCTCCTCACAGCTCTGTACACCGTGTAGTGGCCGTTCTCAGTACTGCAGCTCCTCACAGCTCTGTACACCATACTGTGGCTGTTCTCAGTACTGCAGCTCCTCACAGCTCCGTACACCGTCTAGTGGCCGTTCTCAGTACTGCAGCTCCTCACAGCTCCGTACACCGTGTAGTGGCCGTTCTCAGTACTGCAGCTCCTCACAGCTCTGTACACCGTGTAGTGGCCGTTCTCAGTACTGCAGCTCCTCACAGCGGCATACACCGTGTAGTGGCCGTTCTCACTACTGCAGCTCCTCACAGCTCCGTACACCGTGTAGTGGCTGTTCTCAGTACTGCAGCTCCTCATAGCTCCGTACACCGTGTAGTGGTCATTTTCAGTACTGCAGCTCCTCACAGCTCCGTAGACCGTGTAGTGGCTGTTCTCAGTACTGCAGCTCCTCATAGCTTCGTACACCGTGTAGTGGCCATTCTCAGTACTGCAGCTCCTCACAGCTCCGTACAGCGTGTAGTGGCCGTTCTCTCTACTGCAGCTCCTCACAGCTCCGTACACCGTGTAGTGGTCATTTTCAGTACTGCAGCTCCTCACAGCTCCGTAGACCATACAGTGGTTGTTCTCAGTACTGCAGCTCCTCACAGCTCCGTACACCGTGTAGTGGCCGTTCTCAGTACTGCAGCTCCTCACAGCTCTGTACACCGTGTAGTTGCCGTTCTCAGTACTGCAGCTCCTCACAGCTCCATACACCGTGTAGTGGTCGATCTCAGTACTGCAGCTCCTCACAGCTCCATACACCGTGTAGTGGCCATTCTCAGTACTGCAGCACCTCACAGGTCCATACGCCGTGTAGTGGCCGCTCTCAGTACTGCAGCTCCTCACAGCTCCATACACCGTGTAGTGGCCGTTCTCAGTACTGCAGCTCCTCACAGCTCTGTACACCATGTAGTGGTCGATCTCAGTACTGCAGCTCCTCACAGCTCCATACACCGTGTAGTGGCCGTTCTCAGTACTGCAGCTCCTCACAGCTCCGTACAACATGTAGTGGCCGTTCTCAGTACTGCAGCTCCTCACAGCTCCATACACCGTGTAGTGGCCGTTCTCAGTACTGCAGCTCCTCACAGCTCTGTACACCGTGTAGTGGCCGTTCTCAGTACTGCAGTTCCTCACAGCTCTGTACACCGTGTAGTGGCCGTTCTCAGTACTGCACCTTCTCACAGCTCTGTACACCGTGTAGTGACCGTTCTCAGTACTGCAGGTTCTCACAGATCTGTACATCGTGTAGTGGCCGTTCTCAGTACTGCAGCTCCTCACAGCTCTGTACACCGTGTAGTGGTCGATCTCAGTACTGCAGCTCCTCACAGCTCTGTACACCGTGTAGTGGCCGTTCTCAGTACTGCAGCTCCTCACAGCTCTGTACACCGTGTAGTGGCCGTTCTCAGTACTGCAGCTCCTCACAGCTCTGTACACCGTGTAGTGGTCGATCTCAGTACTGCAGCACCTCACAGCGGCATACACCGTGTAGTGGCCATTCTCAGTACTGCAGCTCCTCACAGCTCCATACACTGTGTAGTGGCCGTTCTCAGTACTGCAGCTCCCCACAGCCCCGTACACCGTGTAGTGGCCGTTCTCAGTACTGCAGCTCCTCACAGCTCCATACACCGTGTAGTGGCCGTTCTCAGTACTGCAGCTCCCCACAGCTCCATACACCGTGTAGTGGCCGTTCTCAGTACTGCAGCTACTCACAGCTCTGTACACCGTGTAGTGGCCGTTCTCAGTACTGCAGCTCCTCACAGCTCCGTACACCGTGTAGTGGCCGTTCTCAGTACTGCAGCTCCTCACAGCTCCGTACACCGTGTAGTGGCCGTTCTCAGTACTGCAGCTCCTCACAGCTCTGTACACCGTGTAGTGGCTGTTCTCAGTACTGCAGCTCCTCACAGCTCCATACACCGTGTAGTGGCCGTTCTCAGTACTGCAGCTCCTCACAGCTCCATACACCGTGTAGTGGCCGTTCTCAGCACTGCAGCTCCTCACAGCTCTGTACACCATACAGTGGCTGTTCTCAGTACTGCAGCTCCTCACAGCTCCATACACCGTGTAGTGGCTGTTCTCAGTACTGCAGCTCCTCACAGCTCTGTACACCGTGTAGTGGACGTTCGCAGTACTGCAGCTCCTCACAGCTCTGTACACCGAGTAGTGGCCGTTCTCAGTACTGCAGCTCCTCACAGCGGCATACACCGTGTAGTGGCCGTTCTCACTACTGCAGCTCCTCACAGCTCCGTACACCGTGTAGTGGCCGTTCTCAGTACTGCAGCTCCTCACAGCTCTGTACACCGTGTAGTGGCCGTTCTCAGTACTGCAGCTCCTCACAGCTCTGTACACCGTGTAGTGGCCGTTCTCACTACTGCAGCTCCTCACAGCTCCGTACACCGTGTAGTGGCCGTTTTCAGTACTGCAGCTCCTCACAGCTCCGTACACCGTGTAGTGGCCATTCTCAGTACTGCAGCTCCTCACAGCTCCGTACACCGTGTAGTGGCCGTTCTCAGTACTGCAGCTCCTCACAGCTCCGTACACCGTGTAGTGGCCGTTCACAGCACTGCAGCTCCTCACAGCTCTGTACACCATACAGTGGCTGTTCTCAGTACTGCAGCTCCTCACAGCTCTGTACACCGTGTAGTGGCCGTTCTCAGTACTGCAGCTCCTCACAGCTCCGTACACCGTGTAGTGGCCGTTCTCAGTACTGCAGCTCCTCACAGCTCCGTACACTGTGTAGTGGCCGTTCTCAGCACTGCAGCTCCTCACAGCTCTGTACACCATGTAGTGGACGTTCTCAGTACTGCAGCTCCTCACAGCTCTGTACACCGTGTAGTGGCCGTTCTCAGTACTGCAGCTCCTCACAGCGGCATACACCGTGTAGTGGCCGTTCTCACTACTGCAGCTCCTCACAGCTCCTTACACCGTGTAGTGGCCATTCTCAGTACTGCAGCTCCTCACAGCTCCGTACACCGTGTAGTGGTCATTTTCAGTACTGCAGCTCCTCACAGCTCCGTAGACCGTGTAGTGGCCGTTCTCAGTACTGCAGCTCCTCACAGCTCCGTACACCGTGTAGTGGCCGTTCTCAGTACTGCAGCTCCTCACAGCTCCGTACACCGTGTAGTGGCCGTTCTCAGTACTGCAGCTCCTCACAGCTCCGTACACCGTGTAGTGGCCGTTCTCAGTACTGCAGCTCCTCACAGCTCTGTACACCGTGTAGTGGCCATTCTCAGTACTGCAGCTCCTCACAGCTCCGTACACCACGTAGTGGCCGTTCTCAGTACTGCAGCTCCTCACTGCTCCGTACACCGTGTAGTGGCCGTTCTCAGTACTGCAGCTCCTCACAGCTCCGTACACCGTGTAGTGGCCGTTCTCAGTACTGCAGCTCCTCACAGCTCCGTACACCGTGTAGTGGCCGTTCTCAGTACTGCAGCTCCTCACAGCTCCGTACACCGTGTAGTGGCCGTTCTCAGTACTGCAGCTCCTCACAGCTCCGTACACCGTGTAGTCGCCGTTCTCAGTACTGCAGCTCCTCACAGCTCCATACACCGTGTAGTGGCCGTTCTCAGTACTGCAGCTCCTCACAGCTCCATACACCGTGTAGTGGCCGTTCTCAGCACTGCAGCTCCTCACAGCTCTGTACACCATACAGTGGCTGTTCTCAGTACTGCAGCTCCTCACAGCTCCGTACACCGTGTAGTGGCCGTTCTCAGTACTGCAGCTCCTCACAGCTCCGTACACCGTGTAGTGGCCGTTCTCAGCACTGCAGCTCCTCACAGCTCTGTACACCATACAGTGGCTGTTCTCAGTACTGCAGCTCCTCACAGCTCCGTACACCGTGTAGTGGCCATTCTCAGTACTGCAGCTCCTCACAGCTCCATACACCGTGTAGTGGCCGTTCTCAGCACTGCAGCTCCTCACAGCTCTGTACACCATACAGTGGCTGTTCTCAGTACTGTAGCTCCTCACAGCTCCGTACACCGTGTAGTGGCCGTTCTCAGTACTGCAGCTCCTCACAGCTCCGTACACCGTGTAGTGGCCGTTCTCAGCACTGCAGCTCCTCACAGCTCCATATACCGTGTAGTGGCCGTTCTCAGCACTGCAGCTCCTCACAGCTCTGTACACCATACTGTGGCTGTTCTCAGTACTGCAGCTCCTCACAGCTCCGTACACCGTGTAGTGGCCGTTCTCAGTACTGCAGCTCCTCACAGCTCCGTACACCGTGTAGTGGCCGTTCTCAGTACTGCAGCTCCTCACAGCTCCGTACACCGTGTAGTGGCCGTTCTCAGTACTGCAGCTCCTCACAGCTCTGTACACCGTGTAGTGGCCGTTCTCAGTACTGCAGCTCCTCACAGCTCTGTACACCGTGTAGTGGCCGTTCTCAGTACTGCAGCTCCTCACAGCGGCATACACCGTGTAGTGGCCGTTCTCACTACTGCAGCTCCTCACAGCTCCGTACACCATGTAGTGGCTGTTCTCAGTACTGCAGCTCCTCATAGCTCCGTACACCGTGTAGTGGTCATTTTCAGTACTGCAGCTCCTCACAGCTCCGTAGACCGTGTAGTGGCTGTTCTCAGTACTGCAGCTCCTCATAGCTCCGTACACCGTGTAGTGGCCATTCTCAGTACTGCAGCTCCGTACAGCGTGTAGTGGCCGTTCTCTCTACTGCAGCTCCTCACAGCTCCATACACCGTGTAGTGGTCATTTTCAGTACTGCAGCTCCTCACAGCTCCGTAGACCATACAGTGGTTGTTCTCAGTATTGCAGCTCCTCACAGCTCCGTACACCGTGTAGTGGCCGTTCTCAGTACTGCAGCTCCTCACAGCTCTGTACACCGTGTAGTGGCCGTTCTCAGTACTGCAGCTCCTCACAGCTCCATACACCGTGTAGTGGTCGATCTCAGTACTGCAGCTCCTCACAGCTCCATACACCGTGTAGTGGCCGTTCTCAGTACTGCAGCTCCTCACAGCTCCATACACCGTGTAGTGGCCATTCTCAGTACTGCAGCACCGCACAGGTCCATACGCCGTGTAGTGGCCGCTCTCAGTACTGCAGCTCCTCACAGCTCCATACACCGTGTAGTGGCCGTTCTCAGTACTGCAGCTCCTCACAGCTCCATACACCGTGTAGTGGCTGTTCTCAGTACTGCAGCTCCTCACAGCTCTGTACACCGTGTAGTGGCCGTTCTCAGTACTGCAGCTCCTCACAGCTCTGTACACCATACTGTGGCTGTTCTCAGTACTGCAGCTCCTCACAGCTCCGTACACCGTCTAGTGGCCGTTCTCAGTACTGCAGCTCCTCACAGCTCCGTACACCGTGTAGTGGCCGTTCTCAGTACTGCAGCTCCTCACAGCTCTGTACACCGTGTAGTGGCCGTTCACAGTACTGCAGCTCCTCACAGCTCTGTACACCGTGTAGTGGCCGTTCTCAGTACTGCAGCTCCTCACAGCGGCATACACCGTGTAGTGGCAGTTCTCACTACTGCAGCTCCTCACAGCTCCGTACACCGTGTAGTGGCTGTTCTCAGTACTGCAGCTCCTCATAGCTCCGTACACCGTGTAGTGGTCATTTTCAGTACTGCAGCTCCTCACAGCTCCGTAGACCGTGTAGTGGCTGTTCTCAGTACTGCAGCTCCTCATAGCTTCGTACACCGTGTAGTGGCCATTCTCAGTACTGCAGCTCCTCACAGCTCCGTACAGCGTGTAGTGGCCGTTCTCTCTACTGCAGCTCCTCACAGCTCCGTACACCGTGTAGTGGTCATTTTCAGTACTGCAGCTCCTCACAGCTCCGTAGACCATACAGTGGTTGTTCTCAGTACTGCAGCTCCTCACAGCTCCGTACACCGTGTAGTGGCCGTTCTCAGTACTGCAGCTCCTCACAGCTCTGTACACCGTGTAGTTGCCGTTCTCAGTACTGCAGCTCCTCACAGCTCCATACACCATGTAGTGGTCGATCTCAGTACTGCAGCTCCTCACAGCTCCATACACCGTGTAGTGGCCATTCTCAGTACTGCAGCACCTCACAGGTCCATACGCCGTGTAGTGGCCGCTCTCAGTACTGCAGCTCCTCACAGCTCCATACACCGTGTAGTGGCCGTTCTCAGTACTGCAGCTCCTCACAGCTCTGTACACCGTGTAGTGGTCGATCTCAGTACTGCAGCTCATCACAGCTCCATACACCGTGTAGTGGCCGTTCTCAGTACTGCAGCTCCTCACAGCTCCGTACAACATGTAGTGGCCGTTCTCAGTACTGCAGCTCCTCACAGCTCCATACACCGTGTAGTGGCCGTTCTCAGTACTGCAGCTCCTCACAGCTCTGTACACCGTGTAGTGGCCGTTCTCAGTACTGCAGTTCCTCACAGCTCTGTACACCGTGTAGTGGCCGTTCTCAGTACTGCAGCTTCTCACAGCTCTGTACACCGTGTAGTGACCGTTCTCAGTACTGCAGCTTCTCACAGATCTGTACATCGTGTAGTGGCCGTTCTCAGTACTGCAGCTCCTCACAGCTCTGTACACCGTGTAGTGGTCGATCTCAGTACTGCAGCTCCTCACAGCTCTGTACACCGTGTAGTGGCCGTTCTCAGTACTGCAGCTCCTCACAGCTCTGTACACCGTGTAGTGGCCGTTCTCAGTACTGCAGCTCCTCACAGCTCTGTACACCGTGTAGTGGTCGATCTCAGTACTGCAGCACCTCACAGCGGCATACACCGTGTAGTGGCCATTCTCAGTACTGCAGCTCCTCACAGCTCCATACACTGTGTAGTGGCCGTTCTCAGTACTGCAGCTCCCCACAGCCCCGTACACCGTGTAGTGGCCGTTCTCAGTACTGCAGCTCCTCACAGCTCCATACACCGTGTAGTGGCCGTTCTCAGTACTGCAGCTCCCCACAGCTCCATACACCGTGTAGTGGCCGTTCTCAGTACTGCAGCTACTCACAGCTCTGTACACCGTGTAGTGGCCGTTCTCAGTACTGCAGCTCCTCACAGCTCCGTACACCGTGTAGTGGCCGTTCTCAGTACTGCAGCTCCTCACAGCTCCGTACACCGTGTAGTGGCCGTTCTCAGTACTGCAGCTCCTCACAGCTCTGTACACCGTGTAGTGGCTGTTCTCAGTACTGCAGCTCCTCACAGCTCCATACACCGTGTAGTGGCCGTTCTCAGTACTGCAGCTCCTCACAGCTCCATACACCGTGTAGTGGCCGTTCTCAGCACTGCAGCTCCTCACAGCTCTGTACACCATACAGTGGCTGTTCTCAGTACTGCAGCTCCTCACAGCTCCATACACCGTGTAGTGGCTGTTCTCAGTACTGCAGCTCCTCACAGCTCTGTACACCGTGTAGTGGACGTTCGCAGTACTGCAGCTCCTCACAGCTCTGTACACCGAGTAGTGGCCGTTCTCAGTACTGCAGCTCCTCACAGCGGCATACACCGTGTAGTGGCCGTTCTCACTACTGCAGCTCCTCACAGCTCCGTACACCGTGTAGTGGCCGTTCTCAGTACTGCAGCTCCTCACAGCTCTGTACACCGTGTAGTGGCCGTTCTCAGTACTGCAGCTCCTCACAGCTCTGTACACCGTGTAGTGGCCGTTCTCACTACTGCAGCTCCTCACAGCTCCGTACACCGTGTAGTGGCCGTTTTCAGTACTGCAGCTCCTCACAGCTCCGTACACCGTGTAGTGGTTATTTTCAGTACTGCAGCTCCTCACAGCTCTGTACACGGTGTAGTGGCCATTCTCAGTACTGCAGCTCCTCACAGCTCCGTACACCGTGTAGTGGCCGTTCTCAGTACTGCAGCTCCTCACAGCTCCGTACACCGTGTAGTGGCCGTTCTCAGTACTGCAGCTCCTCACAGCTCCATACACCGTGTAGTGGCCGTTCTCAGCACTGCAGCTCCTCACAGCTCTGTACACCGTGTAGTGGCCGTTCTCAATACTGCAGCTCCTCACAGCTCCGTACACCGTGTAGTGGCCGTTCTCAGTACTGCAGCTCCTCACAGCTCCATATACCGTGTAGTGGCCGTTCTCAGTACTGCAGCTCCTCACAGCTCCGTACACCGTGTAGTGGCCGTTCTCAGTACTGCAGCTCCTCACAGCTCCATACACCGTGTAGTGGCCGTTCTCAGTACTGCAGCTCCTCACAGCTCCGTACACCGTGTAGTGGCCGTTCACAGCACTGCAGCTCCTCACAGCTCTGTACACCATACAGTGGCTGTTCTCAGTACTGCAGCTCCTCACAGCTCTGTACACCGTGTAGTGGCCGTTCTCAGTACTGCAGCTCCTCACAGCTCCGTACACCGTGTAGTGGCCGTTCTCAGTACTGCAGCTCCTCACAGCTCCGTACACCGTGTAGTGGCCGTTCTCAGCACTGCAGCTCCTCACAGCTCTGTACACCATGTAGTGGACGTTCTCAGTACTGCAGCTCCTCACAGCTCTGTACACCGTGTAGTGGCCGTTCTCAGTACTGCAGCTCCTCACAGCGGCATACACCGTGTAGTGGCCGTTCTCACTACTGCAGCTCCTCACAGCTCCTTACACCGTGTAGTGGCCATTCTCAGTACTGCAGCTCCTCACAGCTCCGTACACCGTGTAGTGGTCATTTTCAGTACTGCAGCTCCTCACAGCTCCGTAGACCGTGTAGTGGCCGTTCTCAGTACTGCAGCTCCTCACAGCTCCGTACACCGTGTAGTGGCCGTTCTCAGTACTGCAGCTCCTCACAGCTCCGTACACCGTGTAGTGGCCGTTCTCAGTACTGCAGCTCCTCACAGCTCTGTACACCGTGTAGTGGCCATTCTCAGTACTGCAGCTCCTCACACCACGTAGTGGCCGTTCTCAGTACTGCAGCTCCTCACTGCTCCGTACACCGTGTAGTGGCCGTTCTCAGTACTGCAGCTCCTCACAGCTCCGTACACCGTGTAGTGGCCGTTCTCAGTACTGCAGCTCCTCACAGCTCCGTACACCGTGTAGTGGCCGTTCTCAGTACTGCAGCTCCTCACAGCTCCGTACACCGTGTAGTGGCCGTTCTCAGTACTGCAGCTCCTCACAGCTCCGTACACCGTGTAGTCGCCGTTCTCAGTACTGCAGCTCCTCACAGCTCCATACACCGTGTAGTGGCCGTTCTCAGTACTGCAGCTCCTCACAGCTCCATACACCGTGTAGTGGCCGTTCTCAGCACTGCAGCTCCTCACAGCTCTGTACACCATACAGTGGCTGTTCTCAGTACTGCAGCTCCTCACAGCTCCGTACACCGTGTAGTGGCCGTTCTCAGTACTGCAGCTCCTCACAGCTCCGTACACCGTGTAGTGGCCGTTCTCAGCACTGCAGCTCCTCACAGCTCTGTACACCATACAGTGGCTGTTCTCAGTACTGCAGCTCCTCACAGCTCCGTACACCGTGTAGTGGCCATTCTCAGTACTGCAGCTCCTCACAGCTCCATACACCGTGTAGTGGCCGTTCTCAGCACTGCAGCTCCTCACAGCTCTGTACACCATACAGTGGCTGTTCTCAGTACTGTAGCTCCTCACAGCTCCGTACACCGTGTAGTGGCCGTTCTCAGTACTGCAGCTCCTCACAGCTCCGTACACCGTGTAGTGGCCGTTCTCAGCACTGCAGCTCCTCACAGCTCCATATACCGTGTAGTGGCCGTTCTCAGCACTGCAGCTCCTCACAGCTCTGTACAACATACTGTGGCTGTTCTCAGTACTGCAGCTCCTCACAGCTCCGTACACCGTGTAGTGGCCGTTCTCAGTACTGCAGCTCCTCACAGCTCCGTACACCGTGTAGTGGCCGTTCTCAGTACTGCAGCTCCTCACAGCTCCGTACACCGTGTAGTGGCCGTTCTCAGTACTGCAGCTCCTCACAGCTCTGTACACCGTGTAGTGGCCGTTCTCAGTACTGCAGCTCCTCACAGCTCTGTACACCGTGTAGTGGCCGTTCTCAGTACTGCAGCTCCTCACAGCGGCATACACCGTGTAGTGGCCGTTCTCACTACTGCAGCTCCTCACAGCTCCGTACACCATGTAGTGGCTGTTCTCAGTACTGCAGCTCCTCATAGCTCCGTACACCGTGTAGTGGTCATTTTCAGTACTGCAGCTCCTCACAGCTCCGTAGACCGTGTAGTGGCTGTTCTCAGTACTGCAGCTCCTCATAGCTCCGTACACCGTGTAGTGGCCATTCTCAGTACTGCAGCTCCTCACAGCTCCGTACAGCGTGTAGTGGCCGTTCTCTCTACTGCAGCTCCTCACAGCTCCGTACACCGTGTAGTGGTCATTTTCAGTACTGCAGCTCCTCACAGCTCCGTAGACCATACAGTGGTTGTTCTCAGTACTGCAGCTCCTCACAGCTCCGTACACCGTGTAGTGGCCGTTCTCAGTACTGCAGCTCCTCACAGCTCTGTACACCGTGTAGTGGCCGTTCTCAGTACTGCAGCTCCTCACAGCTCCATACACCGTGTAGTGGTCGATCTCAGTACTGCAGCTCCTCACAGCTCCATACACCGTGTAGTGGCCGTTCTCAGTACTGCAGCTCCTCACAGCTCCATACACCGTGTAGTGGTCGATCTCAGTACTGCAGCTCCTCACAGCTCCATACACCGTGTAGTGGCCATTCTCAGTACTGCAGCACCTCACAGGTCCATACGCCGTGTAGTGGCCGCTCTCAGTACTGCAGCTCCTCACAGCTCCATACACCGTGTAGTGGCCGTTCTCAGTACTGCAGCTCCTCACAGCTCCATACACCGTGTAGTGGCTGTTCTCAGTACTGCAGCTCCTCACAGCTCTGTACACCGTGTAGTGGCCGTTCTCAGTACTGCAGCTCCTCACAGCTCCATACACCGTGTAGTGGTCGATCTCAGTACTGCAGCTCCTCACAGCTCCATACACCGTGTAGTGGCCGTTCTCAGTACTGCAGCTCCTCACAGCTCCATACACCGTGTAGTGGTCGATCTCAGTACTGCAGCTCCTCACAGCTCCATACACCGTGTAGTGGCCATTCTCAGTACTGCAGCACCTCACAGGTCCATACGCCGTGTAGTGGCCGCTCTCAGTACTGCAGCTCCTCACAGCTCCATACACCGTGTAGTGGCTGTTCTCAGTACTGCAGCTCCTCACAGCTCCATACACCGTGTAGTGGCCGTTCTCAGTACTGCAGCTCCTCACAGCTCTGTACACCATGTAGTGGTCGATCTCAGTACAGCAGCTCCTCACAGCCCCATACACCGTGTAGTGGCCGTTCTCAGTACTGCAGCTCCTCACAGCTCTGTACACCGTGTAGTGGTCGATCTCAGTACTGCAGCTCCTCACAGCTCCATACACCGTGTAGTGGCCGTTCTCAGTACTGCAGCTCCTCACAGCTCCGTACAACATGTAGTGGCCGTTCTCAGTACTGCAGCTCCTCACAGCTCCATACACCGTGTAGTGGCCGTTCTCAGTACTGCAGCTCCTCACAGCTCTGTACACCGTGTAGTGGCCGTTCTCAGTACTGCAGTTCCTCACAGCTCTGTACACCGTGTAGTGGCCGTTCTCAGTACTGTAGCTTCTCACAGCTCTGTACACCGTGTAGTGACCGTTCTCAGTACTGCAGCTTCTCACAGATCTGTACACCGTGTAGTGGCCGTTCTCAGTACTGCAGCTCCTCACAGCTCTGTACACCGTGTAGTGGTCGATCTCAGTACTGCAGCTCCTCACAGCTCTGTACACCGTGTAGTGGCCGTTCTCAGTACTGCAGCTCCTCACAGCTCTGTACACCGTGTAGTGGCCGTTCTCAGTACTGCAGCTCCTCACAGCTCTGTACACCGTGTAGTGGTCGATCTCAGTACTGCAGCACCTCACAGCGGCATACACCGTGTAGTGGCCATTCTCAGTACTGCAGCTCCTCACAGCTCCATACACCGTGTAGTGGCCATTCTCAGTACTGCAGCTCCTCACAGCTCCATACACCGTGTAGTGGTCGTTCTCAGTACTGCAGCTCCTCACAGCCCCATACACCGTGTAGTGGCCGTTCCCAGTACTGCAGTTCCTCACAGCTCTGTACACCGTGTAGTGGCCGTTCTCAATACTGCAGCTTCTCACAGCTCTGTACACTGTGTAGTGGCCGTTCTCAGTACTGCAGCTCCTCACAGCTCCGTACACCGTGTAGTGGCCGTTCTCAGTACTGCAGCTCCCCACAGCTCCGTACACCGTGTAGTGGCCGTTCTCAGTGCAGCAGCTCCCCACAGCTCCGTACACCGTGTAGTGGCCGTTCTCAGTGCAGCAGCTCCTCACAGCTCTGTACACCGTGTAGTGGCCGTTCTCAGTACTGCAGCTCCTCACAGCTCTGTACACCATGTAGTGGTCGATCTCAGTACTGCAGCTCCTCACAGCTCCATACACCGTGTAGTGACCGTTCTCAGTACAACAGCTCCTCACAGCTCCGTACACCGTGTAGTGGTCATTTTCAGTACTGCAGCTCCTCACAGCTCCGTACACCATACAGTGGCTGTTCTCAGTACTGCAGCTCCTCACAGCTCCATACACCATGTAGTGGCCGTTCTCAGTACTGCAGCTCCTCACAGCTCCGTACACCATACAGTGGCCGTTCTCAGTACTGCAGCTCCTCACAGCTCCATACACCATGTAGTGGCTGTTCTCAGTACTGCAGCTCCTCACAGATCCGTGCACCGTGTAGTGGCCATTCTCAGTACTGCAGCTCATCACAGCTCTGTACACCGTGTAGTAGCCGTTCTCAGTACTGCAACTTCTCACAGCTCCATACACCGTGTAGTGGCCGTTCTCAGTACTGCAGCTCCTCACAGCTCCGTACATCGTGTAGTGGCCGTTCTCAGCACTGCAGCTCCTCACAGCTCCGTACACTGTGTAGTGGCCGTTCTCAGTACTGCAGCTCCTCACAGCTCCATACACCGTGTAGTGGCCATTCTCAGCACTGCAGCTCCTCACAGCTCCGTACACCGTGTAGTAGCCGTTCTCAGTACTGCAGCTCCTCACAGCTCCATACACCGTGCAGTGGTCATTTTCAGTACTGCAGCTCCTCTCAGCTCTCTACACCATACAGTGGCTGTTCTCAATACTGCAG
The DNA here is from genome assembly GCF_046119375.1 of Phyllobates terribilis. Classification (NCBI taxonomy): domain Eukaryota; kingdom Metazoa; phylum Chordata; class Amphibia; order Anura; family Dendrobatidae; genus Phyllobates; species Phyllobates terribilis. The sequence continues at coordinate 197,917,583 of NW_027362768.1, forward strand.
CTCCTCACAGCTCCGTACACCATACAGAGGCTGTTCTCAATACTGCTGCTCCTCACAGCTCCATACACCGTGTAGTGGAGGTTCTCAGTACTGCAGCTCCTCACAGCTCCATACACCATGTAGTGGCCATTCTCAGTACTGCAGCTCCTCACAGCTCCATATACAGTGTAGTGGCCATTCTCAGTACTGCAGCTCCTCATAGCTCCGTACACTGTGTAGTGGCCGTTCTCAGTACTGCAGCTCCTCACAGCTCCGTACACCGTGTAGTGGTTCTCAGTACTGCAGCTCCTCACAGCTCCGTACACCGTGTAGTGGCCATTCTCAGTACTGCAGCTCCTCACAGCTCCGTTCACCGTGTAGTAGGGATTCTCAGTACTGCAGCTCCTCACAGCTCCATACACCGTGTAGTGGCTGTTCTCAGTACTACAGCTCCACACAGCTCCATACACCGTGTAGTGGCCTTTCTCAGTACTGCAGCTCCTCACAGCTCCATACACCGTGTAGTGGCCGTTCTCAGTACTGCAGCTCCTCACAGCTCCATATACCATGCAGTGGCCGTTCTCAGTTCTGCAGCTTCTCACAGCTCCGTACACTGTGTAGTGGCCGTTCTCAGTACTGCAGCTTCTCACAGCTACGTACACTGTGTAGTGGTGGTTCTCAGTACTGCAGTTCATCTCCTATAGAATTGAATGTGCTCTGAGCTGCAGTACCAAGAAGAAATAAATACCAATAATATGAAACTTTATAATAGCCCCAGAATACCACATGATTAACCAGCCTACACAAAGAATGTATTCAAACAAGGCAAACCAATATAATGTAAGAAATGTATTAAGTTATTCTCAAAGACAAGATAAAATGCAAACACACCAAACTGTCATGGATATATCAGAAGTGACAAACAGGCGCCCTGCAGGTGGTTGCAGGAGATCTCTACGTTTGGCATTACAGACATCTTCTTAGAGGCTGTCTTTAGGACCCAGCGGCTACCTCCCTCTGGTAATTAGCTCCCTGGCCTGGGTGTATAAATACCTGGTGTGTCTTAGAGGGAGGTGCTGGCGATATTCATTTCTACTTGTGAGGCTTTAGCAAGAGCAATACTTCGTCCTCTCTGGAGCTTCAGGCCATGTGCGCATTTGTCTGGAGTCGTCTAAAGCTAAGCAACCCCCTCTGTTTGTCTACCCTTGTTGTCTATATTGTTTAGTGGAGATAGACTACTGCTGATCTCCTCCCTTCCCTAGCCTTAGCCATACGCCAGGGAAAGTCAGGGTGAGGCACGCGTGTGGCGATTGGTGAAGAGTTAATATAGGGAAGGTAGTTGAAACAGGGTGACACTAGACCAGACTAGGAGGTCTCCACTCCCCCCTTTTCCTAGAGTCTGGACTCCCTTTCCCTTTTCCCTCTGTGTTGCACTAAGTCTTTCCCACAATCTGTGTGACATTATCGCACGTTTTGAAAAGGAACTAAAAAAATCGGACATTTTTTTTTTCTCTGTATGTTTTCGGGCGTGCACCTTTGTTTTTTCCTTTTTCCCTTGGTATGGGTTCAGTTGCAGAGCAGTTCCGCTGTCTGTCTCTGGAGGTGACTGACCTCCGCTGTGAGGTTCAGCAGCATCAGCGGCTACAGGTCACCAATGTGGGGGTCTCTGCAGGTAGGGCTGTCTAGCCTGAACCCAAGGTTGCCCTCCCGGTCAGGTTTTCACGAGGTAGGGACAAGTTTTTTGTATTTAAGGAGGCCTGCAAACTGTATTTCAAACTTCGTCCTTACTCCTCCCGAAATGAGGAGCAACGGGTTGGTATTGTGATTTCTCTATTGCAGGGAGATCCTCAGTCCTGGGCGTTTTCTTTACCGCAGGACTCGGTTTGTCTCCAGTCTCTGGAGGGGTTTTCGGGGCTCTGGCCCTCATCTATGATGACTCTGACCGAGTCGCCTTGGCTGAGTCTCGGCTACGTTGCCTTCAGCAGGGGATTCGGTCAGTGGAGACGTACAGTTCGGATTTCCTCAGATGGGTAACGGATTCCAAATGGAAGGACTCAGCCCTTAGAAGTCAATTTTGTGAGGGTCTTACTGAAAGGTTGAAAGATGCCTTGGCTATATACGAAACCCCTCAGTCCTTGGAGGCTGCCATGTCTTTGGCCATACGTCTTGATAGACGCCTTTGGGATAGATGGGTGAGATCACCTTCTCCAGGGCCTTCTTGTCGGGGCTGTGTACCTCTGCCAGGGGAGCAGTCTGGGGGTGAACCAGTACTGGGGGAGGTAGAGGAACCCATGCATTTGGGGGGTGTCTCTACATCATACATCTCCCCAGAGATTTGCAAGAAAAAAGGCGTATTTTTTTTGTGGGGGAAAAAGGGACATTTTGTTGGGACCTGTCCTTCAATTCCTAAACAAACAGAGACTCGATTAACTCTTGGTAGTCTGGAGTTGGATAAACAAGGGGTGCATTTGTGGCCAAACTGCAGTTCCCCCTTTGTCCTGACAGCAGAGGTGGTGCTAGAGAGCAAAACCAAGAAAATGTCTGTGTTTGTTGACAGTGGAGCCGGAGTCAGCATGATTGATGCTGAGTTTGTGAAAACTCATGGTCTTGCTTGCTGTGCTTTAGCTGAACCTATTTCCATCTTTGCCATTGACTCGGCGCCACTTGCCCAGAAAGCTTTTACTTAAGCCCCTGTCACACTAAGCGAGATCGCTGCTGAGTTACAAGTTTTGTGACGCAACAGCGACCTCAGCAGCGTTCTCTCTACGTTTGACACGTTGCAGCAACCAGGCCCCTGCTGTGAGATCGTTGGTCGTGTCGAAATGGCCTGGACCGTTTTTTGATCGTTGAGGTCCCGCTGGGTAGCATGCATCGGTGTGTTTGACACCTTACCAACGACCTCGTTGGCGACTCAGAACTGAGAAGTCGTCCCTCTTCGAGGACTGAATCGTCAGAGTAGCTGCTATGTGACAGGGTCCCAACGACCGCCGACATCGTTATACAGGTCGCTACGGGTCGCCGTATCGTTCCTGCGTCGTTGGGAAGATCTGACTGTTTGACATCTCACCAGCGACCACATAGCGACGCAGCGATCCCTGCCAGGTCGTATCGTTGTCGGGATCGCTGTAGCGTCGCTAAGTGTGACGGGGCCTTTAGATTGTACATAATGTAAAACTGAGGGTGGGTCGGTTCATTGTGAAATAATCCCTTGCTATGTTCTGGACAATCTTCCCACACCAATTGTTTTGGGTATCCCTTGGCTTGTTAAACATAATCCGTTGGTCCACGAATGGACAAAAAGGCTACTGCTTTAGGGTACCAGGTGCCACCACTGCGCGTGACAGCGGCCATGGCCGCTGTGACCGCAGGTAGCACCTGCTTCTACTCTGACCAAGTCGCCGGTCTAAAAGGACTACCCTGGTCCTCTGACACCCCGGTTGTGGAGGAACCCTGCCTTATCTGGGAGCCCTACCTCTCCTGAGACTGCCCCACCCTCCATGGCATGCCCCCTCTCCACAGCTGTCTGCCCTTTGTCTGTCCCCTCTGTGACAACTTCAAAGGACAAACTGTTCCAGCCTGCAGGCTGGCAACACTCTAAGGCCTTATCACAGCTGACTTGATTAATCTCCTCCCCACTGAGGGGAGAGGGACACAGTACATCACCCACATCCCCATCCGTAGGCATGTGTAACGGGTCTGGGAGACGGAACCTCTGAGCAACTTATACAAGGGGGTGGTCCTTGTAAGGAAGCGGGTGGCGACCAGGAAAGACAGGCAGGCAGTCACTGCAGGTGACCGGGACAGTCTCTGGGTAAACGGGCAGGAGGTCACGGCAAGTGACTGGGGCAGTCTCTGGGTAAACGGGCAGGAGGTCACAGCAAGTGACCGGGACAGTCTCTGGGTAAACGGGCAGGAGGTCACAGCAAGTGACCGGGACAGTCTCTGGGTAAACGGGCAGGTACGACCTGTGACGGCTGAGCCTCCAGGTAGGCTAGCAGGCAGATGGCAGATGAGTGCTCCCAGGTGAGCAGGCGAGAGTCTCAGGATAAGCAGGTGGTCACAGCATGTGACGGCGGAGCCTCCAGGTAGGCTAACAGGCAGGTAGCAGATGAGCGCTCCCAGGTGAGCGGGCAAGAGTCTCTGGACTGGCAGGTGGTCACGGCACGTGACGGCGGAGCCTCCAGGTAGGCTAACAGGCAGGTAGCAGATGAGCGCTCCCAGGTGAGCGGGCAAGAGTCTCTGGACTGGCAGGTGGTCACAGCACGTGACGGCGGAGCCTCCAGGTAGGCTAACAGGCAGGTAGCAGATGAGCGCTCCCAGGTGAGCAGGCAAGAGTTTCTGGACTGGCAGGTGGTCACAGCACGTGACGGCGGAGCCTCCAGGTAGGCTAGCAGACAGGTAGCAGGTGAGCGCTCCCAGGTGAGCGGGCAAGCTGGTCCATAGACAGACTGACAGGTGTCGGAAGGCAGACCGGAAGGCAAGCAGGAAAGCGGATGACAGGCAGGAATCAGGCAGGAATCAGGCAGCAAACTGGCAGGAAACTGGCAGGCAACTGGCAGGTAACAGGCAACGGGACCTGAGGGCTGAAGCAGAGTAGTGAACAGTGCAACAACATTGCTCGGGCACCTCCATTTTGGAGGAGGTGCCTTATATATGGAGGGATCCTCCGGCCATTGGCCGGGGACTCCTTAGGGCGACGCGCGCGGCCTCTTTAAGAGAGGGGGAGCGCGCGCGCGCCCTAAGCACAGTGACCGGGGGAGAGCGGGCGCTGCAAGCAGAGCGGGAGGAAGCCGCCGGGCACGGAGCAGAGAGGTGAGGGGAACAGCGTCCCTGCCTAGCAGGAGGCAGGGACGCCGACGCTACAGTACCCCCCCCTTTAGGCCCCCCCTTTTTTAGGCCAGACAGAAATTTAGCAAGGATGAGAGGGGCATGGATGTTCTCCCGGGGCTCCCATGTTCTCTCCTCAGGACCAAACCCCTTCCAATCCACTAGAAAAAAGGTCTTTCCTCTTACCCTTTTGGTAGCCAGAATGTTCTCTACCTCAAACTCGTCTTCAGCAGAAACCGGAGCAGGAGGCGTACCTGTAGACTTGGAAAAGGAGTTAAGTACCACGGGTTTGAGAAGAGATACATGGAAGGAGTTAGGGATCCGTAAGTTGGCCGGGAGTTTCAATTTATAGGCCACCGGGTTGATCTGTTTGATGACCTCCAGAGGGCCGATGAACCGAGGCCCTAACTTATAGGAAGGAATCTTGAGCCGGACATATTTGGATGAGAGCCAGACTTTACCTCCGGGACGAAATTGTGGGGAATCCAGGCGTTTTTTGTCGGCGTGTCTCTTCATCCGCTCGGACGACTGAAGGACTGCGGATCGGGTACTCTCCCAAATGGAGGAGAATTTGCTAACGAGAGATTCCGCGGCCGGGTTGTCCACAGAGGTGGAGACAGGAAAAGGGATCCGAGGATGCTGACCGAAGACTACAAAAAATGGGGATTTAGAAGAAGATTCGCTCTCGTGATTGTTGTAAGAGAACTCGGCCCATGGTAGGAGATCCACCCAGTCTGAATGGTGGGCATTAACGAAGTGCCGGAGGTAACTGGTCAAATTCTGATTGATCCGCTCCACTTGACCATTGGACTGTGGGTGGTAAGCGGAGGAGAAGTCCAGGGTGACGTCGAGCAGTTTACATATGGCTCTCCAGAAGCGTGAGGTGAACTGAACCCCACGATCCGACACGATGTGGAGAGGCAGACCATGGAGACGGAAGATGTGGCGGATAAAGTCTTTAGCTAGCTCGGGAGCAGACGGGAGACCTGGCAGGGGAATAAAATGAGCCATTTTGGAAAAGCGGTCAGCGACCACCCAAATGACCGTACAACCGGCAGAGACGGGGAGATCTGTTATGAAGTCCATAGCTATATGTTGCCACGGGGCAGCAGGCACAGGCAAAGGAAGAAGGCGGCCGGCAGGCAGGTGTCTCGGAACTTTGTTGCGGGCGCAGGACACACAGGCAGAAACAAAGTCAATTACATCCTTGTGCAGGGTAGGCCACCAGTAGTGCCGGGTAATAAGCTGGAGGGTCTTTTTCTGACCGGCGTGCCCAGCTAGCTTAGACGAGTGACCCCAGTGTAGAATCTTCTCCCGATCGGGCTCTGTTACGAACGTCTTACCGGGAGGGAGACGATTTAGACCCACGGGGGCTACCTGCATTACTCTGGCGGGATCGATGATGTGTTTAGGCTCCTCCTCAAGATCAGACACCAGAAAGGATCGGGACAGGGCGTCAGCTTTGATGTTTTTGTCAGCCGGACGAAAATGAAGAATGAAATCAAAGCGGGCAAAAAACAAGGACCACCGGGCTTGGCGCGGGTTAAGTCTCTGGGCGCTCTGGAGATATGCCAAGTTCTTGTGGTCAGTGTAAATTATTACCGGGTGGAGAGCCCCCTCGAGCAGGTAACGCCACTCCTCCAGTGCCATCTTAATGGCCAACAATTCTCGGTCTCCTATAGAATAATTGCGCTCAGAAGAGGAGAAAAGTTTGGAGAAAAAGCCGCAGGTTACCTTTCTTCCGGAAGAAGATTTTTGGGTAAGTACCGCCCCAGCTCCGGAGGAGGAGGCGTCAACTTCTAGGAAGAATTGTTTGTTGCCGTCCGGACGATGCAGCACCGAGGCGGAGAGGAAGGCCCTGTTTTAAGGAAAGAAATGCCTCCTCTGCTTCGGGCGGCCATTCTCTGGGGTTCGTACCTTTACGGGTGAGAGCAGAGATAGGGGCGGTCCGGGAAGAGAAGTGCTGTATGAACAGGCGGTAATAGTTGGCGAAGCCTAGGAACCGCTGAATAGTCTTCAACCCCTCTGGTCGGGGCCACTTCTGGATGGCAGACAGTCTCTCAGGATCCATTTGTAGACCTGTCTGAGAGATTATGTAGCCCAGAAATGGAAGAGAGGTCTGCTCAAAGATGCACTTCTCATATTTAGCGTAGAGGTGGTTCTGCCTGAGCCTGAGCAGGACCTGACGAACATCCCTCCGGTGAGTAGGAAGATCCGGAGAGAAGACCAAGATATCGTCCAGGTACACCACCACGCAGGAGTAGAGAAGATCACGGAAGATGTCATTGACCAACTCTTGAAAGACGGCAGGAGCGTTACAGAGACCGAAGGGCATCACAAGGTACTCATAGTGGCCGTCCCGGGTATTGAATGCCGTCTTCCACTCGTCCCCCTGACGGATACGGACCAGGTTATACGCCCCACGGAGATCCAGTTTGGTGAAGATTCTAGCCCCCCTCAGACGGTCAAATAATTCAGGAATAAGCGGAAGGGGGTATTTATTCTTCACAGTAATCTGGTTTAGGCCTCTATAGTCTATACATGGACGGAGTGAGCCGTCCTTCTTTTTGACAAAGAAGAAGCCTGCTCCCGCCGGGGAGGTAGATTTCCGGATAAATCCCCGGGCCAGGTTCTCCTCAATATATTCAGACATGGACCGGGTTTCAGCAGCGGACAAAGGGTAGATTCGCCCACGGGGAGGAGTAGAGCCGGGCATCAGGTCGATTGGGCAGTCGTATGGTCTATGAGGAGGTAAAGTCTCTGCCTCTTTTTTATTGAAGACATCCGCATAAGACCAATAGGGAACTGGAAGACCGGGCAGATTGGCTGGGGTAGGAGAAGGACGGGCAGGACGAACGGGAACTAGACAAGTCTTATGGCAGTCCTGTCCCCAGCGAAGGACCTCTCCGGTCTGCCAGTCAAGCACGGGTGCATGTTTCTGGAGCCAAGGCAGGCCAAGCAATAGTGCGTGAGAGAGTCCAGGCAGAACATGAAAGGAGATGCTCTCAGAATGCAGCATTCCCACCTGTAGAGTCAGAGATTCGGTGATGAGTTGGATGGGATGTGGTAAGAGACCCCCATCCACGGCGGCGACAGATAAAGGTACGGCCAGAGGTTTGGTGGGAATGTGGTATTTTTCTACCAGGGATTGAGAGATGAGATTTCCAGCAGCTCCAGAGTCAAGTTGAGCCAGTTCAAAATAGCGGTTCTCTCCGCAGAAGATAGAAACAGACAGCATCAGGGATGGAGAGGGTTTACTTTTGTCTAGGGCGACCTCTCTGAGCGATCCTAGACACAGGCGTTTCCCGACCTCTCAGGGCAGGAACGGATCCGGTGCTCCTTACTGCCACAGTAGAAACAGCTCCCCTCGGCACGACGTAAGTCTTGACGGGTCTTGACCATCTTGGTCTGGTCGACCTGCATAGGCTTAGGTGAGTGTGCCTGGGGAGTAACAGAGGGAGTGACGGGTCTCTGGAAGGTAGGGACTAGACGTGGAATCCTCCTCTCACGGGTGACCTCCCTAGCGCGCTCCTGGAACCGGATGTCAATCCGGGTGGCAAGTGTAATCAAGTCGTCGAGAGTGGTAGGAATGTCCCGACCGGCGAGTTCATCTTTAATACGGCCGGACAGACCCTCCCAGAAGACGGACACCAGGGCGTCGTTATCCCAGGCCAGCTCCGAAGCAAGGGTACGGAACCGTATGGCATATTGGCCCACGGTGAGACTCCCTTGACGGAGGCGTAGCAGAGATGAGGCGGATGAGGTCTTCCGTCCGGGTTCGTCGAAGACCTTCCGGAAAGCCGTGAGAAAGGCTGGCAGGTCGGACACCAGAGGGTCTCCTCTCTCCCATAGAGGATTTAGCCAAGCCAGTGCCTCTCCCGTGAGATGGGACATGATGAAGGCTACTTTGGCCCGGTCGGAATTAAACTGGTGGGACTGGTGTTCAAAGTGCAGGGTGCACTGGTTAATGAAGCCCCGAGCTTGAGCGGAGTCGCCTCCGAAGCGAGGAGGTGCAGAAAGCCGAATTCCAGAGCAGGATACTATGGTATTGGTGGGCAGCGGAGCAGCCGGGCTGCGAGTCATGACACTAGCGGTGGTTGCTGGTGGGGCAGTCAAAGTGTCCAGGCGAGTATTGACATTCCGCAGATGACCCTGGATGGACTCCTGTTGGGACCTCTGTCGGGACAGTTCATGACAAAGGTCCGAGAGCGAGGGAGCTTGGGTGCCACCGGGTTCCATGGCCCGAGCAAACTGTAACGGGTCTGGGAGACGGAACCTCTGAGCAACTTATACAAGGGGGTGGTCCTTGTAAGGAAGCGGGTGGCGACCAGGAAAGACAGGCAGGCAGCCACAGCAGGTGACCGGGACAGTCTCTGGGTAAACGGGCAGGAGGTCACGGCAAGTGACCGGGACAGTCTCTGGGTAAACGGGCAGGAGGTCACAGCAAGTGACCGGGACAGTCTCTGGGTAAACGGGCAGGAGGTAACAGCAAGTGACCGGGACAGTCTCTGGGTAAACGGGCAGGAGGTCACAGCAAGTGACCGGGACAGTCTCTGGGTAAACGGGCAGGTACGACCTGTGACGGCTGAGCCTCCAGGTAGGCTAGCAGGCAGATGGCAGATGAGTGCTCCCAGGTGAGCAGGCGAGAGTCTCAGGATAAGCAGGTGGTCACTGTATGTGACGGCGGAGCCTCCAGGTAGGCTAACAGGCAGGTAGCAGATGAGCGCTCCCAGGTGAGCGGGCAAGAGTCTCTGGACTGGCAGGTGGTCACGGCACGTGACGGCGGAGCCTCCAGGTAGGCTAACAGGCAGGTAGCAGATGAGTGCTCCCAGGTGAGCGGGCAAGAGTCTCTGGACTGGCAGGTGTCACAGCACGTGACGGCGGAGCCTCCAGGTAGGCTAACAGGCAGGTAGCAGATGAGCGCTCCCAGGTGAGCAGGCAAGAGTTTCTGGACTGGCAGGTGGTCACAGCACGTGACGGCGGAGCCTCCAGGTAGGCTAGCAGACAGGTAGCAGGTGAGCGCTCCCAGGTGAGCGGGCAAGCTGGTCCATAGACAGACTGACAGGTGTCGGAAGGCAGACCGTCGGACCTCAGGCTAGCAAGCAGGAAAGCGGATGACAGGCAGGAATCAGGCAGCAAACTGACAGGAAACTGGCAGGCAACTGGCAGGCAACTGTCAGGTAACTGGCAGGTAACTGGCAGGTAACTGGCAGGTAACTGGCAGGTAACAGGCAACGGGACCTGAGGGCTGAAGCAGAGTAGTGAACAGTGCAACAACATTGCTCGGGCACCTCCATTTTGGAGGAGGTGCCTTATATATGGAGGGATCCTCCGGCCATTGGCCGGGGACTCCTTAGGGCGACGCGCGCGGCCCCTTTAAGAGAGGGGGAGCGCGCGCGCGCCCTAAGCACAGTGACCGGGGGAGAGCGGGCGCTGCAAGCAGAGCGGGAGGAAGCCGCCGGGCACGGAGCAGAGAGGTGAGGGGAACAGCGTCCCTGCCTAGCAGGAAGCAGGGACGCCGACGCTACAGCATGTTAATAACGTTGGCATCAACAGGGGTGGACATGACGTTGTCTGGAGGGTCAGGCCTTGGGGGTTCAGTGGCCACATAGTGGGACACTAGCCACCCCGTCTCTCCCAAGCGAAATACTCGCGGGAATGTTCGGCGTTACCCCACCTCCCGCACTCCTCCAATCCCGGAGACTTCGAGAGTTTTCCCAGGTATCAAATTCTGGGGCAACACCAGTACAGGACGCTCAAGAGTCATCTCAGCGCCGGTGTCTCGCAGTCCCATGGCCCTGGCATGGCCTATGGTGGCGGTCTGAAGGTTGTCAAGGGACCTCCCACCACCCCCACTCACACACAAAACAGTGGACGGTTTCTGGGATGGGGGCGGGCCCTTCTGGCGCTGGGGACACATGGCTTTGAAGTGGCCCAGCTGTCTGCAAAGGTGACACAGTCGGGGTTTCCCAACCGGCGTGGAGAGGAAAGCATGGGTAGGTGCCCCCTTGGGCCTGGGGGCAGGGACAGAAGGCACCGCGTTCGTCTTACTCTCTCTCCAGCTGGCACGTTTCTTAGCCTCTGGAGTCCTGTTGTTGGAGTACTCATCAGCAAGTGTCGCTGTTGCAGAGGCCCCCTTTGGCTCCGGTCACGGAGGTACTGTTGGAGGTCCTCCGGGCAGTTCCACAGAAACTGCTCAGTCACAATGAGCTTCTTCAGCTGCTGGATGGTGGGGAGCTTCAGTCCCATGGTCCATTGATCAACTGCTCTCAGTAGGGCCCGCATGTGACCCACCCAGCTGTCTGCAGGACCGCGCTGCATACTCTGGAGTTTCTTCTGGTACGACTCAGGGGTCAAGTTGTACTGCCGGAAAAGAGCCTGCTTGATGTCCTTATAGCTCAGGGTGGTCTCACTGGGCAGGTACCCAAGGATTTCCAGGACCTTACCCCTAAGGTGAGGGGTTAAGAACCGGACCCACTGGTCCTCAGGCAGATGGTACTGATGACAGTTTTTTACAAATGCCAGTAAGAAAGTGTACAACTCCCCTCCTTTGTCCAGCAGGGGGAAGTCCTCTGCCCGTAGTTTTGGGACTCGGATCTCAGGGGACTCGCGACTAGCTGGGGCCTCCATCCGGAGCTGAAGCATATTTTCCTGGTGCTCTCGCTCCCGCTGACGTTCCGCCATGAGGGTCTCAAAGATGGCCTTGTCCCCAGCCTGGAGACTCGCCAGGGCAACTTGCATGGGGGCATCCAAGCCTGCCCGGCTGGGGGGTTGGTCAGGTGGTGGGTGGCCCACTGCGGGACCGACCGCCTGCGACGCTCTCCCTGGGGAGCCTAGGCGGGACTCCCGTTCTTCTGGAGCGACATCTTCTTCCACCTCCGCTCCACCATCCAGAGCATTGGCCATCTCCTTGGTTCTGTCCCTGGTGCCACTGGCTATCCTTGCACTATATGGTCACTGACACTGAACTGCAACCTGATGCACCCACATACCTTACAGTATTAGCATTCGGACTGTCTAGTGCTGAGCTGATCTTAAGACTCCAGCAGCAAAAGCTACTACTGGCAGTCTTTGGAGTCTGTGAGTATGCTTTCCACACTCCCACACACTATTATCTCGATCCTATTGCTGCCACCACATGTGATGAATGGCACTAGAGAGTTCCTGCAGAATCCCACCGCTGCCACCACATGTGATGAATGGCACTAGAGAGATCCCGCAGAATCCCACCGCTGCCACCACATTTGATGAATGGCACCAGAGAGATCCCGCAGAAGCCCACAGCTGCCACCACTTGTGAGGGATCCACACCTCACCACCCGCCTGACGTCACAGTTATTTCAGACAGAACAAGTGATACAGATCTGCGCTTTGCACCAACGTGATGTTCGCACCCCCTCGGGGACGCGTAAGGTCAGATTGGTACAGTTCTACACAGACACCCCCTGTCCACACGGGTACAGCAAGGCACCGGGAGTGACAAGAGGTGGCCCACTCAGTCACTGACGTGACACCACATTCGCTCACACCCCTAACAGACTGAGAGGCCCCTCTCACTGACCCCAGTGAAACAGAACCCTGTCACCAATTCCTATTAAATATAATTCCCGCTAGCAGACCGGGGGATTATATCAGGCCAGGAACCAGCCCCAGTAGCGTGTTCGTTGGACTGAACAACGGATGTGAGGATTCGTGGATCGAGATAAAAGAGCAGCCCAAGGTTAAATTATATATTTAATTACCTTAAGGGCACACTAGACAATACACTATATGCATAAGGGTTATACATACATAATGGTCAGAGATGCAAACACAATAGTAGTGGTACAAAAGACATAAGCAGATATTAAGAGTCAGTTACCAGTCAGATGGAAGGCCTGGCTTGCGGGGGAGGGGCTGCCACATGGGAGGCTTGTGGGTCCCTCTCTCTTTTCTGTGCCTTCCCTCACACGATGTATCGTCCCGACCTCCCAGAGAAAAAGACCATGGGCCAGAGCTGCAGGAGTTCTTAACCTCTCTGGGTCACTCCCCCTTCTGCGCCCTGGGCTGGACCTAAATCTCCACTCCTGGCCTCTCAGCTATAAGCTCCAAAAACTAAAATGGGCTCTACTTCCTTTATGGACGGTCCTAGAAGGTCGGTTCTGGTGTCATCGGATCCAGCCAGGCCCCTGCTACGCGTGGAGACCAACCACAGTGAACCTAGGGGTTTCTGAAAGACTGTGCGCTAGATCCCATCCCTATGCGCTAGACCAGGGGTCTCAAACTATGAGAGAGTATGTGGGCCGCACATAGAAAAAAATCTGAATTTGTAGGGCCGCATTCTTTACAGGATGATATGAAATTTTTAATGATACCATATTGTTTTTTTCTATACACCTTTTGGATCATTCTTTGAACATTTTTGGCTTTTTTACTTTTTTTACAATTTTTATTTCTTTGTTGACTCCCCTAATTGGCCACATACCATGATTTTTTTCTTACAATTGGCACCATATAGTAATTCTAACCAACTTCTTATAGTAATGTCCCCATCTTGTAGTAGTTTTCCCATCTTGTGGTAATGTCCCCATCCTTGTCCGCATCTGTAGTAATGTCCCCCATCTTGGTCCTCATCTTGTAGTAATGTGCCCATCCTGGTCCCCATCTTGTAGTAATGTGCCTATCCTGGTCCCCATCTTGTAGTAATGTGCCCATCCTGGTCCTCATCTTGTAGTAATGTCCCCATCCTTGTCCGCATCTTGTAGTAATGTCCCCCATCTTGGTCCTCATCTTGTAGTAATGTGCTCATCCTGGTCCCCATCTTGTAGTAATGTGCTCATCCTGGTCCCCATCTTGTACTAATGTGCCCATCCTAGTCCCCATCTTGTAGTAATGTGCCCATCCTGGTCCTCATCTTGTAGTAATGTCCCCATCTTGTAGTAATGTCCACATCCTTGTCCGCATCTTGTAGTAATGTGCCCATCCTGGTCCCCATCTTGTAGTAATGCCCCATCCTGGTCCCCATCTTGTAGTAATGTTCCCATCCTGGTCCTCATCTTGTAGTAATGCCCCATCCTGGTCCCCATCGTGTAGTAATGTGCCCATCCCGGTCCCCATCTTGTAGTAATGTCCCCATCCTTGTCCGCACCATGTAGTAATGTCCCCCATCTTACTCCTCATCTTGTAGTAATGTCCTTCATCTTGGTCCCCATCTTGTAGTAATGTGCCCATTCCGGTCCCCATCTTGTGGTAATGTGCCCATCCCAGTCCCCATCTTGTAGTAATGTGCCCATCCCGGTCCCCATCTTGTAGTAATGTGCCCATCCCGGTCCCCATCTTGTAGTAATGTGCCCATCCCTTTCCCCATCTTGTAGTAATGGACCATGCTAGTCCCCATCTTGTAGTAATGTGCCCATCCTGGTCCCCATCTTGTAGTAATGTGCCCATCCTGGTCCCCATCTTGTAGTAATGGACCATGCTGGTCCCTAACTTGTAGAACATTCAACTGAAAAGAATCACTGACTTCAGTGGCCCTCAGAACCAGGCCACAATAATTATGGGGGCTCTGGTGTCTGCGGGCCTCATTAAGCAGCCTCAGGGGTCGCACGCGGCCCTCGGGCCACGTGTTTGAGACCCCAGGTCTAGACTTTTAGCTGAGATGAATCTGTAGCTCCCCGAGGGCTCGGTCGCTACAGAGGTATTGCAGCTCTGCCAGAGGTGTGGTATTCCACTCCCGGGTAAGGATGGAGGAGTATGGGCCAGGGCTCAGGTAGCTGCATGCAGCACACACACCCCATTTCCGAGGGACAGCTCAACGGTGCTCCCATTAGACAGTAATGCAGGCACGACAGACCATGTCCCTGGCTGGAGTGGGGAGTGGGGAGGAAAACCCGGTGATGTAGGAGCAGGAGGGGACGGTTCCTGAGCGTAGGTAGGAGCCCATTGGTTGCTGGTCACCTGGGTTCAAGTTCTAGAGGGAAGTATATAAGGTGGGTACCATCTTAGATCAGGGTCAGTTTGGTGAGTTCAGACAAACAGTCTGAGAGAGAAGAAGACAGGGAGCAGAGGCTCTGTAGGAGCTCTGCTCAGAGGCAGGCCTAGAGAAAAGGCCGGGGCCTGACAGGAGAAGGAACAGAGAAGAAGAGAAGGAACAGGAAAGGGAAAGAAGTGGCCGAGAAACAGAAGGGCTCAGGAACAAGAAGGTGGAAGGGGACCCTAAGGACCAACGTGAATCGGGTGACGGGTCAGGCAAGAAGAGAGTACCAGATCCCAATTTGGTGGAAGCTAATAATCTTCAGCCAAGAACCGGAGGTCGCGACCATCACTTGGTGCGACCCCTTGCTAAACCTTGCTAGGAAGGCATACCATATAGGGTAGCGGGAAACGGGTTCTTGCTATTATAACTGATAATGCTTCATACATAAGTAGAATTAAACTGATGAATGAGAATAATGAAGATGAACAGCAGCTTGAAGAACATTTCAGATTCAGTATGTTGGAGATGGAAGGTCACAGTCCTGTCCCCATAATGGAGGAACAAACAGATATTACTACAGAAGAACAGCAAAATGATTCTTTACAATGAGATGATCTTGTTGAAGCTGCTTCACACCTCTTTCCTATCCATCACATGCGGTGTTGTGCACATGCTGCGGCTGGCAATAAGAGATAGTCTGCAGGAGGCTATTGCTGCCAGAAGCCCTAAAATTGATTCCATCGTGAAGAGATGCGCTGGAAAAGGGGCAATTGTGGAATTACAACATATTTCACTTGCTCTCAAAGAAGTAGAAGAGTTCAATCCTTCATCAGAACTGACGGCACGAGGCAAATCCTTCATACCCTGAGATTGTCAGAGATGTTCCCATGTGGTCAATGCTTTACCACCAACCCAAGTTAGTGTACAGTCATGGCCAAAAGTTTTGAGAATGACACCAAAATTATATTTTCACATGATCTGCTGGCCTCTGGTTTTTATTAGTGTTTGTCTGATGTTTATATCACATACAGAAATATAATTGCAATCATATTATGAGGACCAATAGGTTATATTGACAGTTAGAATGAGTTAATGCAGCAAGTCAATATTTGCTGTGTTGCCCCTTCTTCTTCAAGACCTCTGTAATTCTCCCTGGCATGCTCTCAATCAACTTTTGGACCAAATCCTGACTGATAGCAGTCCTTTCTTGCATAATCAATGCTTGCATTTTGCCAGAATTTGTTGGTTTTTCTTTGTCCACCCGTCTCTTGATGATTGACCACAAGTTCTCAATGGGATTAAGATCTGGGGAGTTTCCAGGCCATGGACCCAAAATCTCTATGTTTTGTTCCATGAGCCATTTAGTTATCACCTTTGCTTTATGGCAAGGTGCTCCATCATGCTGGAAAAGGCATTGTAGAGCGCCAAACTGCTCTTGGACGGTTGGGAGAAGTTGCTCTTGGAGGACATTCTGGTACCATTCTTTATTCATGGCTGTGTTTTTAGGCAAGACTGTGAGTGAGCCGATTCCCTTGTCTGAGAAGCAACCCCACACATGACTGGTTTCAGGATGCTTTACAGTTGGCATGAGACAAGACTGGTGGTAGCGCTCACCTCTTCTCCGAATAAGCTGTTTTCCAGATGTCCCAAACAATCGAAAAGGGGAATCATCAGAGAAAATGACTTTGCCCCAGTCCTCAGCAGTCCACTCCCTGTACCTTTTGCAGAATATCAGTCGGTCCCTGATGTTTTTTCTGGAGTGAAGTGGCTTCTTTGCTGCCCTCCTTGAAACCAGCCCTTGCTCAAAGAGTCTCCGCCTCACAGTGCGTGCAGAAGCACTCACACCAGCCTGCTGCCATTCCTGAGCAAGCTCGGCACTGCTGGTAGTCCCATCCCGCAGCTGAAACAGTTTTAAGATACGGTCCTGGCGCTTGCTGGTCTTTCTTGGGCGCCCTGGAGCCTTTTTGACAACAATGGAAGCTCTCTCCTTGAAGTTCTTGATGATGCGATAGATTGATGACTGAGGTGCAATCTTTGTAGCTGCGATACTCTTCCCTGTTAGGCCATTTTTGTGCAATGATGGCTGCACGTGTTTCTTTAGAGATAACCATGGTTAACTGAAGAAAAACAATGATACCAAGAACCAGCCTCCTTTTAAAGTGTCCAGTGATGTCATTCTTACTTAATCATGACTGATTGATCGCCAGCCCTGTCCTCATCAACACCCACAGCTGTGTTAATGGATCAATCACTAAAACGATGTTAGCTGCTCCTTTTAAGGCAGGACTGCAATGATGTTGAAATGTGTTTTGGGGGTTAAAGTTCATTTTCTGGGCAAATATTGACTTTGCAAGTACAGTAATTGCTGTTAAGCTGATCACTCTTTGACATTCAGGAGTATATGCAAATTGCCATTACAAAAAATGAAGCAGTAAACTTTGGAAAAATTACTATTTGTCTCATTCTCAATACTTTTGGCCATGACTGTAGAGGTTGTTCTCAGCCTTAAATAAGGAGGTCAGATCGGAGGTCATCTATGGAGGATCTGATGGAGGCGATGCTATTTCTCAGAACAAATTCATAGACTGCACAATTGTTATTCAGGACGTTTTTGTTGAAAACTTTTTTTCCCCCACTTACTGCAGAGTGGATAATAAATTGTAAATCTGCAAAGTTTTTTTATTCTAAAGTTGTATTCCAATAAATATATTTTATGTTCTATCTAAATAGCTCGATTATTGTATCATAATAATGAATAAAAGCCGGATGTTACCATTTTACTGCAGTAAATTTATCACTTACACATGAGCCATATATGAGGGAGTCGGAGTCATGGAAATGTCGGAGTCGGAGGTTTGACTTACTGACTCCACAGCCCTCGGTGTTCGGGAGTAAATGGTGGATATAATGATGAAGAAGCAAATCAGTGATAAAAAGTGTGAGGTGATAAGAAAAACAAAAATGTGCTGGTGCAAATATAGGGCAAAAAAATGTGATTGATAAGTGAAAAAAACAATGATAATTGAGGTAAGTATGGAGGAGAAAATGCATGAAAATAAGAAAAAAACATACACAACAGAATTGGGGGATGGGGGAAGGGAGGGGATGGGGGATGGGGAAGGGAGGGAAGAGGGGGGGGGGGAGGAGGGATTGGAGAGGGAAAGAAAAAAAGAGGGATAAGACATGATAATGCTAATAAGATGAAGCTGAAAACTCATGATGTTAATGCTAATGTGACCCTGGGAAAAGAATATCCCATAATTTATTAAGAATACTCGCCCAAAATCCATCAGCCGGAAACCTATACACTGAAAATAAAAAAATACAAATAAAGGATGGAGATAAAATTAGATGCCAGGCAAAAAAGTATTATTTATTACCAAAAAATGGAAAAACCTCATTGTTCATTAAGACTTCTAGGAGTCATACATTTAAGAAGAGTGATCCATGGCAGAACCAGAGTGCCCAAATGGAACTCCGCTCCTATCATGTGCGCACTCCGGTCCTGCCATATGGGCATTCCGGTCCTGCCATGTGGGGAACTCTGGTCCTGCCATGTGGGGAACTCTGGTCCTGCCATGTAGCACTCTGCAATGTGAAGTTCTGCAAAAATGTTGCGACTTTTAGGCTATGTGCACACGATGCAGAAATGCTCAGGATTTTTTCCTGAGCGTTTCTGTATCTCTCTGGCAGGAAAAAACGCATGCGGATTGTACATGTGGATTGTACATGCGGATTGTACATGCGGATTGTACATGCGGTTTCCTGCCAGGGACATGCGGAAATGAAGCGTTCTTCACTTTCATTTCCGCATGCGGGTTGACAAGCGCTTCCCAAGCGATTTTAGCATCACTTGGAAAGTGCTTGTCAACTTCACACTATATAAATCCATGCAACCGGCAACCGGCATGGATTTATATAGTGTGTGAATGTCAAAAAATAAAAAATAAATCTATACGTTACCCTCTGATGGCCCCCGGTGTCCTGCTTCATCGGTCCCGGCTGCCGGCAGTGAAGACTGTAGGACCTTCCGACGTCAGCGTCACGTGACCCGTCACATGACTCTGACGTCAGCAAAGGTCCTTCATTCAACCGCGAAGTGCCCGGGAAGCCGGCAGGACGCTGCGCGGGCCGTCAGAAGGTGAGAATATATATATTTTTTATTTTATTCTTTTTTTTTTAATGGTACCTGGGTCTGGATGAGAGTCCTCTCCTCCACACCCGGGTACCATCCGCACATTAGACCGCATGAAAAGCGCATCAACATATACAGTGATGCGGATTCCATGCGGTCTAATGCAAGTCAATGGCGGCAAAAGAGCAGCGTTTCCGCAAAATTAATTGACATGCTGCGGATTTTTGACCGCAGCGTTTACGCATCATGGGCACAGCACATGCGGATTTCCATTGGGGAACATGGCAGACCTTCTACCATGCGTTTTTCATGCGTTTCCGCGGCGTTTACGCAACTGCAAAAACGCCGCGGAAACGCATGAAAAACGCATCGTGTGAACTCAGCCTTAGTGTTTGGTCGCCAGATTCTTCTATCTCGACCAGAATGGACACGATGCCACAACTCGTCTAACTCAGGACCAGTCCCTGACTGTAGTAAGACTAATGGCGAGGAGCAGGGGACGCACAACATCTGTCAGACACTACTGAGAGCAGCCGCTCATCCAGACCTGCGTGATCATCGCTGAACTTCATAAATCAGGGTCTTTATTTTTACTATTTATTTTCAGCACTCTCATTATTCTGAATTTCCATCCTTGTCATACTCTATAAGCGGTTCAGTATTATTACTACTACTGCCACGAGCGCCCGCTAGTGGATAGATCAGCACTGACCTCAGACTCGTGTGTACAGCACCCTCTAGTGGACATCAGCACTGACCAGCCTCGTGTGTGCAGCGCCCTCTAGGGAAGATCAGCACTAAACACAGCCTTGTGTGCACAGCGCCCTCTAGTGAAGAGATCAGCACTGACCACAGCCTCGAGTGTACAGCACCCTCTAGTGGATAGATCAGCAATGAATGCAGCCTCGTGTGCACAGAGCCCTCTAGTGGAGAGATCAGCACTGACGTGTGTCCTTTCCCTCATGCACACAGCACCCTCTAGTGGAGAGATCAGCACTCACCACAGCTTCATGTGTACAGCGTCCTCTAGTGGAGAGATCAGCACTGACCAGCCTCGTGTGTACAGCGCCCTCTAGTGGAGAGATCAGCACTGACCAGCCTCGTGTGTACAGTGCCCTCTAGTGGAGAGATCATCACTGACCACAGCCTCGAGTGTATAGCGCCCTCTAGTGCAGAGATCAGCACTGACTAGCCTCGTGTGCACAGTGCCCTCTAGTGGAGAGATCAGCACTGACCAGCCTCGTGTGCACAGCGCCCTCTAGTGGAGAGATCAGCACTGACCTGTGACTCTCATGCACACAGCGCCCTCTAGTGGAGAGATCAGCACTGACCTGTGACCCTCATGCACACAGCATCCTCTAGTGGAGAGATCAGCACTGACGTGTGACCCTCATGCACAGAGCGCCCTCTAGTGGAGAGATGAGCACTGACGTGTGACCCTCATGCACACAGCGCCCTCTAGTGGAGAGATCAGCAGTGACGTGTGACCCTCATGCACACAGCGTCCTCTGGTGGAGAGATCAGCACTGACGTGTGACCCTCATGCACACAGCGTCCTCTAGTGGAGAGATCAGCACTGACCTGTGACCCTCATGCACACAGCGCCCTCTAGTGGAGAGATCAGCACTGACCTGTGACCCTCATGCACACAGCGCCCTCTAGTGGAGAGATCAGCACTAACCTGTGACCCTCATGCACACAGCGCCCTCTAGTGGAGAGATCAGCACTAACCTGTGACCCTCATGCACACAGCGGCCTCTAGTGGAGAGATCAGCACAGACCTGTGACCCTCATGCACACAGCGCCCTCTAGTGGAGAGATCAGCACTGACCTGTGACCCTCATGCACACAGCGACCTCTAGTGGAGAGATCAGCACTAACCTGTGACCCTCCTGCACATAGCGCCCTCTAGTGGAGAGATCAGCACAGACCTGTGACCCTCATGCACACAGCGCCCTCTAGTGGAGAGATCAGCACTGATCTGTGACCCTCATGCACACAGCGCCCTCTAGTGGAGAGATCAGCACTGACCTGTGACCCTCATGCACACAGCGCCCTCTAGTGGAGAGATCAGCACTGACCTGTGACCCTCATGCACACAGCGCCCTCTAATGGAGAGATCAGCACTGACCTGTGACCCTCATGCACACAGCGCCCTCCAATGGAGAGATCAGAACTGACCTGTGACCCTCATGCACACAGCGCCCTCTAGTGGAGAGATCAGCACTGACCTGTGACCCTCATGCACACAGCACCCTCTAGTGGAGAGATCAGCACTGACCTGTGACCCTCATGCGAACAGCGCCCTCTAGTGGGGAGATCAGCACTGACCTGTGACCCTCATGCACACAGCGCCCTCTAGTGGAGAGATCAGCACTGACCTGTGACCCTCATGCACACAGCACCCTCTAGTGGAGAGATCAGCACTGACCTGTGACCCTCATGCGCACAGCGCCCTCTAGTGGGGAGATCAGCACTGACCTGTGACCCTCATGCACACAGCGCCCTCTAGTGGAGAGATCAGCACTGACCTGTGACCCTCATGCACACAGCGCCCTCTACTGGAGAGATCAGCACTGACCTGTGATCCTCATGCACACAGCGCCCTCTAGTGGAGAGATCAGCACTGACCTGTGACCCTCATGCACACAGCGCCCTCTAGTGGAGAGATCAGCACTGACCTGTGACCCTCATGCACACAGCGCCCTCCAATGGAGAGATCAGAACTGACCTGTGACCCTCATGCACACAGCGCCCTCTAGTGGAGAGATCAGCACTGACCTGTGACCCTCATGCACACAGCACCCTCTAGTGGAGAGATCAGCACTGACCTGTGACCCTCATGCGAACAGCGCCCTCTAGTGGGGAGATCAGCACTGACCTGTGACCCTCATGCACACAGCGCCCTCTAGTGGAGAGATCAGCACTGACCTGTGACCCTCATGCACACAGCACCCTCTAGTGGAGAGATCAGCACTGACCTGTGACCCTCATGCGCACAGCGCCCTCTAGTGGGGAGATCAGCACTGACCTGTGACCCTCATGCACACAGCGCCCTCTAGTGGAGAGATCAGCACTGACCTGTGACCCTCATGCACACAGCGCCCTCTACTGGAGAGATCAGCACTGACCTGTGATCCTCATGCACACAGCGCCCTCTAGTGGAGAGATCAGCACTGACCTGTGCCCCTCATGCACACAGCGCCCTCTAGTGGAGAGATCAGCACTGACCTGTGACCCTCATGCGCACAGCGCCCTCTAGTGGAGAGTTCAGCACTGACCTGTGACCCTCATGCACACAGCACCCTCTAGTGGAGAGATCAGCACTGACCTGTGACCCTCATGCACACAGCGGCCTCTAGTGGAGAGATCAGCACTGACCTGTGACCCTCATGCACACAGCGCCCTCTAGTGGAGAGATCAGCACTGACCTGTGCCCCTCATGCACACAGCGCCCTCTAGTGTACAGATCAGCACTGACCTGTGACCCTCATGCACACAGCGCCCTCTAGTGGAGAGATGAGCACTGACCTGTGACCCTCATGCACACAGCGCCCTCTAGTGGGGAGATCAGCACTGACCTGTGCCCCTCATGCACACAGCGCCCTCTAGTGGAGAGATGAGCACTGACCTGTGACCCTCATGCACACAGCGCCCTCTAGTGGAGAGATCAGCACTGACCTGTGCCCCTCATGCACACAGCGCCCTCTAGTGTACAGATCAGCACTGACCTGTGACCCTCATGCACACAGCGCCCTCTAGTGGAGAGATGAGCACTGACCTGTGACCCTCATGCACACAGCGCCCTCTAGTGGGGAGATCAGCACTGACCTGTGCCCCTCATGCACACAGCGCCCTCTAGTGGAGAGATGAGCACTGACCTGTGACCCTCATGCACACAGCGCCCTCTAGTGGAGAGATCAGCACTGACCTGTTACTCTCATGCACAGCGCCCCCTCCAGACACATACTCGTCTCTGCTTTTCACCAGTGCAGGAAGCCCAGCGAGCGCCGGGCATCAAAAAATTATACGAAACTCATAATTGTTCCTCTCCACGGAAATCTTTAGTAAAAGGCGAAAGATTTATTCGATCTGAAGAGAAACCAGAGTATAGAAAACAATGGCCGCCACCCCGGGACCGACCGCGCAGCGACCTTGGCTACATCATGGAGACCCGCCATATACTTATTGTACCGACCACCCATGTGACTCGTGACGGGCTCCCGCCAAAGAAGCAACGAGCACCGATTAGCGGAACCGAAAAATAGACATAAAAAGAAGAGGGCAGCGCGGACGAAGTGAGGCATCATGGGTACATGCAAATAAGTGTCTGGGGGCGGAGTGAAAGCGCTAGGCGGAAATCAGAGCCGTGACTGTTTCCTGCCTGGACTAGGTAAATGCTGGAGTGTAGGGGCGCCTGGTAGGTGTGACGTCATGTGATCACGTGTTTCCGCGGTTACGCGCCATGTACAGAAGGCGGGAAAGCAGCGTGCACGCGGATGGGCGCTCCCGCGCTGAGGACGAGCATGTGACGAAAGAGAGGAGCAGCAGGAGAGAGCAGGGAGTAATGGGGCGGTGTAGAGTCCAGCGGGTGACTCGGGGGCTGGGAGGGGATTATTCTGCTGGTTTGGGGGTCCTGGTCATGTATAATCTGGCTTTGGGGCTGTGGAGGGAGTTTCTTGTGTAGAGGGCATGACCTCTGTTATGGGGTCCTGAATGATGTTCTTAGAGGTCTGGGTGGTCCGCATATGTGGGGTCCGGTCCTGTCTGTTCTGGATTATGTGATGTTCTATGGGGGAAGTCCCGGCTGTCACTGGTCGGGGGGAGTCCCGTCTGTCAGTCCCGGCAGCCGCTGTCACTGGTCGGGGGGAGTCCCGTCTGTCAGTCCCGGCAGCTGCTGTCACTGGTCGGGGGGGAGTCCCGTCTGTCAGTCCCGGCAGCCGCTGTCACTGGTCGGGGGGGGGAGTCCCGTCTGTCAGTCCCGGCAGCCGCTGTCACTGGTCGGGGGGAGTCCCGTCTGTCAGTCCCGGCAGCCGCTGTCACTGGTCGGGGGGGAGTCCCGTCTGTCAGTCCCGGCAGCCGCTGTCACTGGTCGGGGGGAGTCCCGTCTGTCAGTCCCGGCAGCCGCTGTCACTGGTCGGGGGGGAGTCCCGTCTGTCAGTCCCGGCAGCCGCTGTCACTGGTCGGGGGGAGTCCCGTCTGTCAGTCCCGGCAGCCGCTGTCACTGGTCGGGGGGAGTCCCGTCTGTCAGTCCCGGCAGCCGCTGTCACTGGTCGGGGGGAGTCCCGTCTGTCAGTCCCGGCAGCCCCTGTCACTGGTCGGGGGGGGAGTCCCGTCTGTCAGTCTCGGCAGCCGCTGTCACAGCAGAATAGTGACTGCAGCTCTGAAGGATAAGACACAATGTAACGGCAGAATAGTGACTGCAGCTCTGGAGGATAAGACACGATGTAACGGCAGAATAGTGACTGCAGCTCTGAAGGATAAGACACGATGTAACGGCAGAATAATGACTGCAGCTCTGAAGGATAAGACACGATGTAACGGCAGAATAGTGACTGCAGCTCTGGAGGATAAGACACGATGTAACGGCAGAATAGTGACTGCAGCTCTGAAGGATAAGACACGATGTAACGTGAGGAGGTTATGCACAAACTATAAATGACAATGAAGGACATAACAGTGACAGACGGGTGATGGGGAGCGGACAGGATGGGGGGTTGCGCCGGCTCCGGTGACATGACAGAACCCGCATCTTACCATCAGCATCTGGAAGAGCTTCTCCCCAATGGCGAGCCTCACTTGTTCCTCAACAACTGGGGACACAGATGCAAAGTACTGAAAAGTGAGGAAGAATCAGCAGATCAGATCCGATCGGTCACTGACAGCAGCCAATGAGATCGCAGCACGACACCCAATGAGAGCACAATTCTGATGGGCTGTGGAGTGTGAGCGCCGGAATGAGGTGAAACAAGAGCGCACCGCAGTCTACACTCCACTCACATCTGGAAGTAGTGCGGGTGTCAGGTGTGGGATAACCTGCGGATCTCACCTGCACGGCGAGGCTGGCCTGTCTCTGACTCTCCGTGTGATCCATGTTTCCCATGACGTACAGCAGGTGATGTACAACCCTCAGCCGGATCATCTGGTCACACAGCTTGGAGGACTCCCGCGCCAACATCCTAGGGGGAGAAGTAGCGGCTGACGTCACAGCACCAACATGAAGGGTACGTCGTACACCAGCACCTTCTAATGGAGAGATCAGCACTGACCAGCCTCGTGTGCACAGCGCCCTCTAGTGGAGAGATCAGTACTGACCACAGCCTCATGTGTACAGCGCCATCTAGTGGAGAGATCAGCACTGACCACTGCCTTGTGTGCACAGCGCCCTCTAGTGGAGAGATCAGCACTCACCACAGCTTCATGTGTACAGCGTCCTCTAGTAGAGAGATCAGCACTGACCAGCCTCGTGTGTACAGCGCCCTCTAGTGGAGAGATCAGCACTGACCAGCCTCGTGTGTACAGTGCCCTCTAGTGGAGAGATCATCACTGACCACAGCCTCGAGTGTATAGCGCCCTCTAGTGCAGAGATCAGCACTGACTAGCCTCGTGTGCACAGTGCCCTCTAGTGGAGAGATCAGCACTGACCAGCCTCGTGTGCACAGTGCCCTCTAGTGGAGAGATCAGCACTGACCAGCCTCGTGTGCACAGCGCCCTCTAGTGGAGAGATCAGCACTGACCTGTGACTCTCATGCACACAGCGCCCTCTAGTGGAGAGATCAGCACTGACCTGTGACCCTCATGCACACAGCATCCTCTAGTGGAGAGATCAGCACTGACGTGTGACCCTCATGCACAGAGCGCCCTCTAGTGGAGAGATGAGCACTGACGTGTGACCCTCATGCACACAGCGCCCTCTAGTGGAGAGATCAGCAGTGACGTGTGACCCTCATGCACACAGCGTCCTCTGGTGGAGAGATCAGCACTGACGTGTGACCCTCATGCACACAGCGTCCTCTAGTGGAGAGATCAGCACTGACCTGTGACCCTCATGCACACAGCGCCCTCTAGTGGAGAGATCAGCACTGACCTGTGACTCTCATGCACACAGCGCCCTCTAGTGGAGAGATCAGCACTAACCTGTGACCCTCATGCACACAGCGCCCTCTAGTGGAGAGATCAGCACTAACCTGTGACCCTCATGCACACAGCGCCCTCTAGTGGAGAGATCAGCACTGACCTGTGACCCTCATGCACACAGCGCCCTCTAGTGGAGAGATCAGCACTGACCTGTGACCCTCCTGCACATAGCGCCCTCTAGTGGAGAGATCAGCACAGACCTGTGACCCTCATGCACACAGCGCCCTCTAGTGGAGAGATCAGCACTGATCTGTGACCCTCATGCACACAGCGCCCTCTAGTGGAGAGATCAGCACTGACCTGTGACCCTCATGCACACAGCGCCCTCTAGTGGAGAGATCAGCACTGACCTGTGACCCTCATGCACACAGCGCCCTCTAATGGAGAGATCAGCACTGACCTGTGACCCTCATGCACACAGCGCCCTCTAATGGAGAGATCAGCACTGACCTGTGACCCTCATGCACACAGCACCCTCTAGTGGAGAGATCAGCACTGACCTGTGACCCTCATGCGAACAGCGCCCTCTAGTGGGGAGATCAGCACTGACCTGTGACCCTCATGCACACAGCGCCCTCTAGTGGAGAGATCAGCACTGACCTGTGACCCTCATGCACACAGCACCCTCTAGTGGAGAGATCAGCACTGACCTGTGACCCTCATGCGCACAGCGCCCTCTAGTGGGGAGATCAGCACTGACTTGTGACCCTCATGCACACAGCGCCCTCTAGTGGAGAGATCAGCACTGACCTGTGACCCTCATGCACACAGCGCCCTCTACTGGAGAGATCAGCACTGACCTGTGATCCTCATGCACACAGCGCCCTCTAGTGGAGAGATCAGCACTGACCTGTGACCCTCATGCACACAGCGCCCTCTAGTGGAGAGATCAGCACTGACCTGTGACCCTCATGCACACAGCGCCCTCTAATGGAGAGATCAGCACTGACCTGTGACCCTCATGCACACAGCGCCCTCCAATGGAGAGATCAGAACTGACCTGTGACCCTCATGCACACAGCGCCCTCTAGTGGAGAGATCAGCACTGACCTGTGACCCTCATGCACACAGCACCCTCTAGTGGAGAGATCAGCACTGACCTGTGACCCTCATGCGAACAGCGCCCTCTAGTGGGGAGATCAGCACTGACCTGTGACCCTCATGCACACAGCGCCCTCTAGTGGAGAGATCAGCACTGACCTGTGACCCTCATGCACACAGCACCCTCTAGTGGAGAGATCAGCACTGACCTGTGACCCTCATGCGCACAGCGCCCTCTAGTGGGGAGATCAGCACTGACCTGTGACCCTCATGCACACAGCGCCCTCTAGTGGAGAGATCAGCACTGACCTGTGACCCTCATGCACACAGCGCCCTCTACTGGAGAGATCAGCACTGACCTGTGATCCTCATGCACACAGCGCCCTCTAGTGGAGAGATCAGCACTGACCTGTGACCCTCATGCACACAGCGCCCTCTAGTGGAGAGATCAGCACTGACCTGTGACCCTCATGCACACAGCGCCCTCTAATGGAGAGATCAGCACTGACCTGTGACCCTCATGCACACAGCGCCCTCCAATGGAGAGATCAGAACTGACCTGTGACCCTCATGCACACAGCGCCCTCTAGTGGAGAGATCAGCACTGACCTGTGACCCTCATGCACACAGCACCCTCTAGTGGAGAGATCAGCACTGACCTGTGACCCTCATGCGAACAGCGCCCTCTAGTGGGGAGATCAGCACTGACCTGTGACCCTCATGCACACAGCGCCCTCTAGTGGAGAGATCAGCACTGACCTGTGACCCTCATGCACACAGCACGCTGTAGTGGAGAGATCAGCACTGACCTGTGACCCTCATGCGCACAGCGCCCTCTAGTGGGTAGATCAGCACTGACCTGTGACCCTCATGCACACAGCGCCCTCTAGTGGAGAGATCAGCACTGACCTGTGACCCTCATGCACACAGCGCCCTCTACTGGAGAGATCAGCACTGACCTGTGATCCTCATGCACACAGCGCCCTCTAGTGGAGAGATCAGCACTGACCTGTGCCCCTCATGCACACAGCGCCCTCTAGTGGAGAGATCAGCACTGACCTGTGACCCTCATGCGCACAGCGCCCTCTAGTGGAGAGTTCAGCACTGACCTGTGACCCTCATGCACACAGCACCCTCTAGTGGAGAGATCAGCACTGACCTGTGACCCTCATGCACACAGCGGCCTCTAGTGGAGAGATCAGCACTGACCTGTGACCCTCATGCACACAGCGCCCTCTAGTGGAGAGATCAGCACTGACCTGTGCCCCTCATGCACACAGCGCCCTCTAGTGTACAGATCAGCACTGACCTGTGACCCTCATGCACACAGCGCCCTCTAGTGGAGAGATGAGCACTGACCTGTGACCCTCATGCACACAGCGCCCTCTAGTGGGGAGATCAGCACTGACCTGTGCCCCTCATGCACACAGCGCCCTCTAGTGGAGAGATGAGCACTGACCTGTGACCCTCATGCACACAGCGCCCTCTAGTGGGGAGATCAGCACTGACCTGTGCCCCTCATGCACACAGCGCCCTCTAGTGGAGAGATGAGCACTGACCTGTGACCCTCATGCACACAGCGCCCTCTAGTGGAGAGATCAGCACTGACCTGTGACCCTCATGCACACAGCGCCCTCTAGTGGAGAGATCAGCACTGACCTGTGACCCTCATGCACACAGCGCCCTCTAGTGGAGAGATCAGCACTGACCTGTTACTCATGCACAGCGCCCCCTCAAGGCACATACTTGTCTCTGCTTTTCACCTATGCAGGAAGCCCAGCGAACGCCGGGCATCAAAAAATTATACGAAACTCATAATTGTTCCTCTCCACGGAAATCTTTAGTAAAAGGCGAAAGATTTATTCGATCTGAAGAGAAACCAGAGTATAGAAAACAATGGCCGCCACCCCGGGACCGACCGCGCAGCGATCCTGGCTACATCATGGAGACCCGCCATATACTTATTGTACCGACCACCCATGTGACTCGTGACGGGCTCCCGCCTCAGAAGCAACGAGCACCGATTAGCGGAACCGAAAAATAGACATAAAAAGAAGAGGGCAGCGCGGACGAAGTGAGGCATCATGGGTACATGCAAATAAGTGTCTGGGGGCGGAGTGAAAGCGCTAGGCGGAAATCAGAGCCGTGACTGTTTCCTGCCTGGACTAGGTAAATGCTGGAGTGTAGGGGCGCCTGGTAGGTGTGACGTCATGTGATCACGTGTCTCCGCGGTTACGCGCCATGTACAGAAGGCGGGAAAGCAGCGTGCACGCGGATGGGCGCTCCCGCGCTGAGGACGAGCATGTGACGAAAGAGAGGAGCAGCAGGAGAGAGCAGGGAGTAATGGGGCGGTGTAGAGTCCAGCGGGTGACTCGGGGGCTGGGAGGGGATTATTCTGCTGGATTGGGGGTCCTGGTCATGTATAATCTGGCTTTGGGGCTCTGGAGGGAGTTTCTTGTGTAGAGGGCATGACCTCTGTTATGGGGTCCTGAATGATGTTCTTAGAGGTCTGGGTGGTCCGCATATGTGGGGTCCGGTCCTGTCTGTTCTGGATTATGTGATGTTCTATGGGGGAAGTCCCGGCTGTCACTGGTCGGGGGGAGTCCCGTCTGTCAGTCCCGGCAGCCGCTGTCACTGGTCGGGGGGAGTCCCGTCTGTCAGTCCCGGCAGCCGCTGTCACTGGTCGGGGGGAGTCCCGTCTGTCAGTCCCGGCAGCTGCTGTCACTGGTCGGGGGGAGTCCCGTCTGTCAGTCCCGGCAGCCGCTGTCACTGGTCGGGGGGAGTCCCGGCTGTCAGTCCCGGCAGCTGCTGTCACTGGTCGGGGGGAGTCCCGTCTGTCAGTCCCGGCAGCCGCTGTCACTGGTCGGGGGGGAGTCCCGTCTGTCAGTCCCGGCAGCCGCTGTCACTGGTCGGGGGGGGAGTCCCGTCTGTCAGTCCCGGCAGCCGCTGTCACTGGTCCGGGAGAGTCCCGTCTGTCAGTCCCGGCAGCCGCTGTCACTGGTCGGGGGGAGTCCCGTCTGTCAGTCCCGGCAGCCGCTGTCACTGGTCGGGGGGAGTCCCGTCTGTCAGTCCCGGCAGCCGCTGTCACTGGTCGGGGGGAGTCCCGTCTGTCAGTCTCGGCAGCCGCTGTCACAGCAGAATAGTGACTGCAGCTCTGAAGGATAAGACACAATGTAACGGCAGAATAGTGACTGCAGCTCTGGAGGATAAGACACGATGTAACGGCAGAATAGTGACTGCAGCTCTGGAGGATAAGACACGATGTAACGGCAGAATAGTGACTGCAGCTCTGAAGGATAAGACACGATGTAACGGCAGAATAATGACTGCAGCTCTGAAGGATAAGACACGATGTAACGGCAGAATAGTGACTGCAGCTCTGGAGGATAAGACACGATGTAACGGCAGAATAATGACTGCAGCTCTGAAGGATAAGACACGATGTAACGGCAGAATAGTGACTGCAGCTCTGAAGGATAAGACACGATGTAACGTGAGGAGGTTATGCACAAACTATAAATGACAATGAAGGACATAACAGTGACAGACGGGTGATGGGGAGCGGACAGGATGGGGGGTTGCGCCGGCTCCGGTGACATGACAGAACCCGCATCTTACCATCAGCATCTGGAAGAGCTTCTCCCCAATGGCGAGCCTCACTTGTTCCTCAACAACTGGGGACACAGATGCAAAGTACTGAAAAGTGAGGAAGAATCAGCAGATCAGATCCGATCGGTCACTGACAGCAGCCAATGAGATCGCAGCACGACACCCAATGAGAGCACAATTCTGATGGGCTGTGGAGTGTGAGTGCCGGAATGAGGTGAAACAAGAGCGCACCGCAGTCTACACTCCACTCACATCTGGAAGTAGTGCGGGTGTCAGGTGTGGGATAACCTGCGGATCTCACCTGCACGGCGAGGCTGGCCTGTCTCTGACTCTCCGTGTGATCCATGTTTCCCATGACGTACAGCAGGTGATGTACAACCCTCAGCCGGATCATCTGGTCACACAGCTTGGAGGACTCCCGCGCCAACATCCTAGGGGGAGAAGTAGCGGCTGACGTCACAGCACCAACATGAAGGGTACGTCGTACACCAGCACCTTCTAATGGAGAGATCAGCACTGACCAGCCTCGTGTGCACAGCGCCCTCTAGTGGAGAGATCAGTACTGACCACAGCCTCATGTGTACAGCGCCATCTAGTGGAGAGAAAAGCACTGACCACTGCCTTGTGTGCACAGCGCCCTCTAGTGGAGAGATCAGCACTGACCTGTGACCCTCATGCGCACAGCGCCCTCTAGTGGAGAGATCAGCACTGACCTGTGACCCTCATGCACACAGCGCCCTCTAGTGGAGAGATCAGCACTGACCTGTGACCCTCACGCACACAGCGCCCTCTAGTGGAGAGTTCAGCACTGACCTGTGACTCTCATGCACATAGCGCCCTCTAGTGGAGAGATCAGCACTGATCTGTGACCTTCATGCACACAGCGCCCTCTAGTGGAGAGTTCAGCACTGACCTGTGACCCTCATGCGCACAGCGCCCTCTAGTGGAGAGATCAGCACTGACCAGCCTCGTGTGTACAGCGCCCTCTAGTGGAGAGATCAGCACTGACCAGCCTCGTGTGTACAGTGCCCTCTAGTGGAGAGATCATCACTGACCACAGCCTCGAGTGTATAGCGCCCTCTAGTGCAGAGATCAGCACTGACTAGCCTCGTGTGCACAGTGCCCTCTAGTGGAGAGATCAGCACTGACCTGTGACCCTCATGCACACAGCATCCTCTAGTGGAGAGATCAGCACTGACGTGTGACCCTCATGCACAGAGCGCCCTCTAGTGGAGAGATGAGCACTGACGTGTGACCCTCATGCACACAGCGCCCTCTAGTGGAGAGATCAGCAGTGACGTGTGACCCTCATGCACACAGCGTCCTCTGGTGGAGAGATCAGCACTGACGTGTGACCCTCATGCACACAGCGTCCTCTAGTGGAGAGATCAGCACTGACCTGTGACCCTCATGCACACAGCGCCCTCTAGTGGAGAGATCAGCACTGACCTGTGACTCTCATGCACACAGCGCCCTCTAGTGGAGAGATCAGCACTAACCTGTGACCCTCATGCACACAGCGCCCTCTAGTGGAGAGATCAGCACTAACCTGTGACCCTCATGCACACAGCGCCCTCTAGTGGAGAGATCAGCACTGACCTGTGACCCTCATGCACACAGCGCCCTCTAGTGGAGAGATCAGCACTGACCTGTGACCCTCCTGCACATAGCGCCCTCTAGTGGAGAGATCAGCACAGACCTGTGACCCTCATGCACACAGCGCCCTCTAGTGGAGAGATCAGCACTGATCTGTGACCCTCATGCACACAGCGCCCTCTAGTGGAGAGATCAGCACTGACCTGTGACCCTCATGCACACAGCGCCCTCTAGTGGAGAGATCAGCACTGACCTGTGACCCTCATGCACACAGCGCCCTCTAATGGAGAGATCAGCACTGACCTGTGACCCTCATGCACACAGCGCCCTCTAATGGAGAGATCAGCACTGACCTGTGACCCTCATGCACACAGCACCCTCTAGTGGAGAGATCAGCACTGACCTGTGACCCTCATGCGAACAGCGCCCTCTAGTGGGGAGATCAGCACTGACCTGTGACCCTCATGCACACAGCGCCCTCTAGTGGAGAGATCAGCACTGACCTGTGACCCTCATGCACACAGCACCCTCTAGTGGAGAGATCAGCACTGACCTGTGACCCTCATGCGCACAGCGCCCTCTAGTGGGGAGATCAGCACTGACTTGTGACCCTCATGCACACAGCGCCCTCTAGTGGAGAGATCAGCACTGACCTGTGACCCTCATGCACACAGCGCCCTCTACTGGAGAGATCAGCACTGACCTGTGATCCTCATGCACACAGCGCCCTCTAGTGGAGAGATCAGCACTGACCTGTGACCCTCATGCACACAGCGCCCTCTAGTGGAGAGATCAGCACTGACCTGTGACCCTCATGCACACAGCGCCCTCTAATGGAGAGATCAGCACTGACCTGTGACCCTCATGCACACAGCGCCCTCCAATGGAGAGATCAGAACTGACCTGTGACCCTCATGCACACAGCGCCCTCTAGTGGAGAGATCAGCACTGACCTGTGACCCTCATGCACACAGCACCCTCTAGTGGAGAGATCAGCACTGACCTGTGACCCTCATGCGAACAGCGCCCTCTAGTGGGGAGATCAGCACTGACCTGTGACCCTCATGCACACAGCGCCCTCTAGTGGAGAGATCAGCACTGACCTGTGACCCTCATGCACACAGCACCCTCTAGTGGAGAGATCAGCACTGACCTGTGACCCTCATGCGCACAGCGCCCTCTAGTGGGGAGATCAGCACTGACCTGTGACCCTCATGCACACAGCGCCCTCTAGTGGAGAGATCAGCACTGACCTGTGACCCTCATGCACACAGCGCCCTCTACTGGAGAGATCAGCACTGACCTGTGATCCTCATGCACACAGCGCCCTCTAGTGGAGAGATCAGCACTGACCTGTGACCCTCATGCACACAGCGCCCTCTAGTGGAGAGATCAGCACTGACCTGTGACCCTCATGCACACAGCGCCCTCTAATGGAGAGATCAGCACTGACCTGTGACCCTCATGCACACAGCGCCCTCCAATGGAGAGATCAGAACTGACCTGTGACCCTCATGCACACAGCGCCCTCTAGTGGAGAGATCAGCACTGACCTGTGACCCTCATGCACACAGCACCCTCTAGTGGAGAGATCAGCACTGACCTGTGACCCTCATGCGAACAGCGCCCTCTAGTGGGGAGATCAGCACTGACCTGTGACCCTCATGCACACAGCGCCCTCTAGTGGAGAGATCAGCACTGACCTGTGACCCTCATGCACACAGCACGCTGTAGTGGAGAGATCAGCACTGACCTGTGACCCTCATGCGCACAGCGCCCTCTAGTGGGTAGATCAGCACTGACCTGTGACCCTCATGCACACAGCGCCCTCTAGTGGAGAGATCAGCACTGACCTGTGACCCTCATGCACACAGCGCCCTCTACTGGAGAGATCAGCACTGACCTGTGATCCTCATGCACACAGCGCCCTCTAGTGGAGAGATCAGCACTGACCTGTGCCCCTCATGCACACAGCGCCCTCTAGTGGAGAGATCAGCACTGACCTGTGACCCTCATGCGCACAGCGCCCTCTAGTGGAGAGTTCAGCACTGACCTGTGACCCTCATGCACACAGCACCCTCTAGTGGAGAGATCAGCACTGACCTGTGACCCTCATGCACACAGCGGCCTCTAGTGGAGAGATCAGCACTGACCTGTGACCCTCATGCACACAGCGCCCTCTAGTGGAGAGATCAGCACTGACCTGTGCCCCTCATGCACACAGCGCCCTCTAGTGTACAGATCAGCACTGACCTGTGACCCTCATGCACACAGCGCCCTCTAGTGGAGAGATGAGCACTGACCTGTGACCCTCATGCACACAGCGCCCTCTAGTGGGGAGATCAGCACTGACCTGTGCCCCTCATGCACACAGCGCCCTCTAGTGGAGAGATGAGCACTGACCTGTGACCCTCATGCACACAGCGCCCTCTAGTGGAGAGATCAGCACTGACCTGTGACCCTCATGCACACAGCGCCCTCTAGTGGAGAGATCAGCACTGACCTGTGACCCTCATGCACACAGCGCCCTCTAGTGGAGAGATCAGCACTGACCTATTACTCATGCACAGCGCCCCCTCCAGGCACATACTTGTCTCTGCTTTTCACCTATGCAGGAAGCCCAGCGAGCGCCGGGCATCAAAAAATTATACGAAACTCATAATTGTTCCTCTCCACGGAAATCTTTAGTAAAAGGCGAAAGATTTATTCGATCTGAAGAGAAACCAGAGTATAGAAAACAATGGCCGCCACCCCGGGACCGACCGCGCAGCGATCCTGGCTACATCATGGAGACCCGCCATATACTTATTGTACCGACCACCCATGTGACTCGTGACGGGCTCCCGCCTCAGAAGCAACGAGCACCGATTAGCGGAACCGAAAAATAGACATAAAAAGAAGAGGGCAGCGCGGACGAAGTGAGGCATCATGGGTACATGCAAATAAGTGTCTGGGGGCGGAGTGAAAGCGCTAGGCGGAAATCAGAGCCGTGACTGTTTCCTGCCTGGACTAGGTAAATGCTGGAGTGTAGGGGCGCCTGGTAGGTGTGACGTCATGTGATCACGTGTCTCCGCGGTTACGCGCCATGTACAGAAGGCGGGAAAGCAGCGTGCACGCGGATGGGCGCTCCCGCGCTGAGGACGAGCATGTGACGAAAGAGAGGAGCAGCAGGAGAGAGCAGGGAGTAATGGGGCGGTGTAGAGTCCAGCGGGTGACTCGGGGGCTGGGAGGGGATTATTCTGCTGGTTTGGGGGTCCTGGTCATGTATAATCTGGCTTTGGGGCTCTGGAGGGAGTTTCTTGTGTAGAGGGCATGACCTCTGTTATGGGGTCCTGAATGATGTTCTTAGAGGTCTGGGTGGTCCGCATATGTGGGGTCCGGTCCTGTCTGTTCTGGATTATGTGATGTTCTATGGGGGAAGTCCCGGCTGTCACTGGTCGGGGGGAGTCCCGTCTGTCAGTCCCGGCAGCCGCTGTCACTGGTCGGGGGGAGTCCCGTCTGTCAGTCCCGGCAGCCGCTGTCACTGGTCGGGGGGAGTCCCGTCTGTCAGTCCCGGCAGCTGCTGTCACTGGTCGGGGGGAGTCCCGTCTGTCAGTCCCGGCAGCCGCTGTCACTGGTCGGGGGGAGTCCCGGCTGTCAGTCCCGGCAGCTGCTGTCACTGGTCGGGGGGAGTCCCGTCTGTCAGTCCCGGCAGCCGCTGTCACTGGTCGGGGGGGAGTCCCGTCTGTCAGTCCCGGCAGCCGCTGTCACTGGTCGGGGGGGGAGTCCCGTCTGTCAGTCCCGGCAGCCGCTGTCACTGGTCGGGGGGAGTCCCGTCTGTCAGTCCCGGCAGCCGCTGTCACTGGTCGGGGGGAGTCCCGTCTGTCAGTCCCGGCAGCCGCTGTCACTGGTCGGGGGGAGTCCCGTCTGTCAGTCTCGGCAGCCGCTGTCACAGCAGAATAGTGACTGCAGCTCTGAAGGATAAGACACAATGTAACGGCAGAATAGTGACTGCAGCTCTGGAGGATAAGACACGATGTAACGGCAGAATAGTGACTGCAGCTCTGAAGGATAAGACACGATGTAACGGCAGAATAATGACTGCAGCTCTGAAGGATAAGACACGATGTAACGGCAGAATAGTGACTGCAGCTCTGGAGGATAAGACACGATGTAACGGCAGAATAATGACTGCAGCTCTGAAGGATAAGACACGATGTAACGGCAGAATAGTGACTGCAGCTCTGAAGGATAAGACACGATGTA
The DNA here is from genome assembly GCF_046119375.1 of Phyllobates terribilis. Taxonomy (NCBI): domain Eukaryota; kingdom Metazoa; phylum Chordata; class Amphibia; order Anura; family Dendrobatidae; genus Phyllobates; species Phyllobates terribilis. Next base: position 197,954,107 of record NW_027362768.1, read on the forward strand.
ACGTGAGGAGGTTATGCACAAACTATAAATGACAATGAAGGACATAACAGTGACAGACGGGTGATGGGGAGCGGACAGGATGGGGGGTTGCGCCGGCTCCGGTGACATGACAGAACCCGCATCTTACCATCAGCATCTGGAAGAGCTTCTCCCCAATGGCGAGCCTCACTTGTTCCTCAACAACTGGGGACACAGATGCAAAGTACTGAAAAGTGAGGAAGAATCAGCAGATCAGATCCGATCGGTCACTGACAGCAGCCAATGAGATCGCAGCACGACACCCAATGAGAGCACAATTCTGATGGGCTGTGGAGTGTGAGTGCCGGAATGAGGTGAAACAAGAGCGCACCGCAGTCTACACTCCACTCACATCTGGAAGTAGTGCGGGTGTCAGGTGTGGGATAACCTGCGGATCTCACCTGCACGGCGAGGCTGGCCTGTCTCTGACTCTCCGTGTGATCCATGTTTCCCATGACGTACAGCAGGTGATGTACAACCCTCAGCCGGATCATCTGGTCACACAGCTTGGAGGACTCCCGCGCCAACATCCTAGGGGGAGAAGTAGCGGCTGACGTCACAGCACCAACATGAAGGGTACGTCGTACACCAGCACCTTCTAATGGAGAGATCAGCACTGACCAGCCTCGTGTGCACAGCGCCCTCTAGTGGAGAGATCAGTACTGACCACAGCCTCATGTGTACAGCGCCATCTAGTGGAGAGAAAAGCACTGACCACTGCCTTGTGTGCACAGCGCCCTCTAGTGGAGAGATCAGCACTGACCTGTGACCCTCATGCGCACAGCGCCCTCTAGTGGAGAGATCAGCACTGACCTGTGACCCTCATGCACACAGCACCCTCTAGTGGAGAGATCAGCACTGACCTGTGACCCTCACGCACACAGCGCCCTCTAGTGGAGAGTTCAGCACTGACCTGTGACTCTCATGCACATAGCGCCCTCTAGTGGAGAGATCAGCACTGATCTGTGACCTTCATGCACACAGCGCCCTCTAGTGGAGAGTTCAGCATTGACCTGTGACCCTCATGCGCACAGCGCCCTCTAGTGGACAGATCAGCACTGACCTGTGACCCTCATGCGCACAGCGCCCTCTAGTGGAGAGATCAGCACTGACCAGCCTCGTGTGTACAGCGCCCTCTAGTGGAGAGATCAGCACTGACCAGCCTCGTGTGTACAGTGCCCTCTAGTGGAGAGATCATCACTGACCACAGCCTCGAGTGTATAGCGCCCTCTAGTGCAGAGATCAGCACTGACTAGCCTCGTGTGCACAGTGCCCTCTAGTGGAGAGATCAGCACTGACCAGCCTCGTGTGCACAGCGCCCTCTAGTGGAGAGATCAGCACTGACCTGTGACTCTCATGCACACAGCGCCCTCTAGTGGAGAGATCAGCACTGACCTGTGACCCTCATGCACACAGCGTCCTCTAGTGGAGAGATCAGCACTAACGTGTGACCCTCATGCACAGAGCGCCCTCTAGTGGAGAGATGAGCACTGACGTGTGACCCTCATGCACACAGCGCCCTCTAGTGGAGAGATCAGCAGTGACGTGTGACCCTCATGCACACAGCGTCCTCTGGTGGAGAGATCAGCACTGACGTGTGACCCTCATGCACACAGCGTCCTCTAGTGGAGAGATCAGCACTGACCTGTGACCCTCATGCACACAGCGCCCTCTAGTGGAGAGATCAGCACTGACCTGTGACCCTCATGCACACAGCGCCCTCTAGTGGAGAGATCAGCACTAACCTGTGACCCTCATGCACACAGCGCCCTCTAGTGGAGAGATCAGCACTAACCTGTGACCCTCATGCACACAGCGGCCTCTAGTGGAGAGATCAGTACAGACCTGTGACCCTCATGCACACAGCGCCCTCTAGTGGAGAGATCAGCACTGACCTGTGACCCTCATGCACACAGCGCCCTCTAGTGGAGAGATCAGCACTAACCTGTGACCCTCCTGCACATAGCGCCCTCTAGTGGAGAGATCAGCACTGACCTGTGACCCTCATGCACACAGCGCCCGCTAGTGGAGAGATCAGCACTGATCTGTGACCCTCATGCACACAGCGCCCTCTACTGGAGAGATCAGCACTGACCTGTGACCCTCATGCACACAGCGCCCTCTAGTGGAGACATCAGCACTGACCTGTGACCCTCATGCACACAGCGCCCTCTAATGGAGAGATCAGCACTGACCTGTGACCCTCATGCACACAGCGCCCTCCAATGGAGAGATCAGAACTGACCTGTGACCCTCATGCACACAGCGCCCTCTAGTGGAGAGATCAGCACTGACCTGTGACCCTCATGCACACAGCACCCTCTAGTGGAGAGATCAGCACTGACCTGTGACCCTCATGCGAACAGCGCCCTCTAGTGGGGAGATCAGCACTGTCCTGTGACCCTCATGCACACAGCGCCCTCTAGTGGAGAGATCAGCACTGACCTGTGACCCTCATGCACACAGCACCCTCTAGTGGAGAGATCAGCACTGACCTGTGACCCTCATGCGCACAGCGCCCTCTAGTGGGGAGATCAGCACTGACCTGTGACCCTCATGCACACAGCGCCCTCTAGTGGAGAGATCAGCACTGACCTGTGACCCTCATGCACACAGCGCCCTCTAGTGGAGAGATCAGCACTGACCTGTGACCCTCATGCACACAGCGCCCTCTACTGGAGAGATCAGCACTGACCTGTGATCCTCATGCACACAGCGCCCTCTACTGGAGAGATCAGCACTGACCTGTGCCCCTCATGCACACAGCGCCCTCTAGTGGAGAGATCAGCACTGACCTGTGACCCTCATGCGCACAGCGCCCTCTAGTGGAGAGTTCACTGACCTGTGACCCTCATGCACACAGCACCCTCTAGTGGAGAGATCAGCACTGACCTGTGACCCTCATGCACACAGCGCCCTCTAGTGGGGAGATCAGCACTGACCTGTGCCCCTCATGCACACAGCGCCCTCTAGTGGAGAGATGAGCACTGACCTGTGACCCTCATGCACACAGCGCCCTCTAGTGGAGAGATCAGCACTGACCTGTGCCCCTCATACACACAGCGCCCTCTAGTGGAGAGATCAGCACTGACCTGTGCCCCTCATGCACACAGCACCCTCTAGTGGAGAGATCAGCACTGACCTGTGACCCTCATGCGCACAGCGCCCTCTAGTGGACAGATCAGCACTGACCTGTGACCCTCATGCACACAGCGCCCTCTAGTGGAGAGATCAGCACTGACCTGTGACCCTCATGCACACAGCGCCCTCTAGTGGAGAGATCAGCACTGACCTGTGATCCTCATGCACACAGCGCCCTCTAGTGGAGAGATCAGCACTGACCTGTGACCCTCATGCGCACAGCGCCCTCTAGTGGACAGATCAGCACTGACCTGTGACCCTCATGCACACAGCGCCCTCTAGTGGAGAGATCAGCACTGACCTGTGACCCTCATGCACACAGCGCCCTCTAGTGGAGAGATCAGCACTGACCTGTGATCCTCATGCACACAGCGCCCTCTAGTGGAGAGATCAGCACTGACCTGTTACTCATGCACAGCGCCCCCTCCAAGCACATACTTGTCTCTGCTTTTCACCAGTGCAGGAAGCCCAGCGAGCGCCGGGCATCAAAAAATTATACGAAACTCATAATTGTTCCTCTCCACGGAAATCTTTAGTAAAAGGCGAAAGATTTATTCGATCTGAAGAGAAACCAGAGTATAGAAAACAATGGCCGCCACCCCGGGACCGACCGCGCAGCGATCCTGGCTACATCATGGAGACCCGCCATATACTTATTGTACTGACCACCCATGTGACTCGTGACGGGCTCCCGCCTCAGAAGCAAAGAGCACCGATTAGCGGAACCGAAAAATAGACATAAAAAGAAGAGGGCAGCGCGGACGAAGTGAGGCATCATGGGTACATGCAAATAAGCGTCTGGGGGCGGAGTGAAAGCGCTAGGCGGAAATCAGAGCCGTGACTGTTTCCTGCCTGGACTAGGTAAATGCTGGAGTGTAGGGGCGCCTGGTAGGTGTGACGTCATGTGATCACGTGTCTCCGCGGTTACGCGCCATGTACAGAAGGCGGGAAAGCAGCGTGCACGCGGATGGGCGCTCCCGCGCTGAGGACGAGCATGTGACGAAAGAGAGGAGCAGCAGGAGAGAGCAGGGAGTAATGGGGCGGTGTAGAGTCCAGCGGGTGACTCGGGGGCTGGGAGGGGATTATTCTGCTGGTTTGGGGGTCCTGGTCATGTATAATCTGGCTTTGGGGCTGTGGAGGGAGTTTCTTGTGTAGAGGGCATGACCTCTGTTATGGGGTCCTGAATGATGTTCTTAGAGGTCTGGGTGGTCCGCATATGTGGGGTCCGGTCCTGTCTGTTCTGGATTATGTGATGTTCTATGGGGGAAGTCCCGGCTGTCACTGGTCGGGGGGGAGTCCCGTCTGTCAGTCCCGGCAGCCGCTGTCACTGGTCGGGGGGAGTCCCGTCTGTCAGTCCCGGCAGCCGCTGTCACTGGTCGGGGGGGAGTCCCGTCTGTCAGTCCCGGCAGCCGCTGTCACTGGTCGGGGGGAGTCCCGTCTGTCAGTCCCGGCAGCCGCTGTCACTGGTCAGGGGGAGTCCCGTCTGTCAGTCCCGGCAGCCGCTGTCACTGGTCGGGGGGAGTCCCGTCTGTCAGTCCCGGCAGCCGCTGTCACTGGTCGGGGGGAGTCCCGTCTGTCAGCCCCGGCAGCCGCTGTCACTGGTCGGGGGGAGTCCCGTCTGTCAGCCCCGGCAGCCGCTGTCACTGGTCGGGGGGGAGTCCCGTCTGTCAGTCCCGGCAGCCGCTGTCACTGGTCGGGGGGGGAGTCCCGTCTGTCAGTCCCGGCAGCCGCTGTCACTGGTCGGGGGGGGAGTCCCGTCTGTCAGTCCCGGCAGCCGCTGTCACTGGTCGGGGGGGGAGTCCCGTCTGTCAGTCCCGGCAGCCGCTGTCACTGGTCGGGGGGGGGGGAGTCCCGTCTGTCAGTCCCGGCAGCCGCTGTCACTGGTCGGGGGGAGTCCCGTCTGTCAGTCCCGGCAGCCGCTGTCACTGGTCGGGGGGAGTCCCGTCTGTCAGTCCCGGCAGCCGCTGTCACTGGTCGGGGGGAGTCCCGTCTGTCAGTCCCGGCAGCCGCTGTCACTGGTCGGGGGGAGTCCCGTCTGTCAGTCCCGGCAGCCGCTGTCACTGGTCGGGGGGAGTCCCGTCTGTCAGTCCCGGCAGCCGCTGTCACTGGTCAGGGGGAGTCCCGTCTGTCAGTCCCGGCAGCCGCTGTCACTGGTCGGGGGGAGTCCCGTCTGTCAGTCCCGGCAGCCGCTGTCACTGGTCGGGGGGAGTCCCGTCTGTCAGCCCCGGCAGCCGCTGTCACTGGTCGGGGGGGAGTCCCGTCTGTCAGTCCCGGCAGCCGCTGTCACTGGTCGGGGGGGGAGTCCCGTCTGTCAGTCCCGGCAGCCGCTGTCACTGGTCGGGGGGGGAGTCCCGTCTGTCAGTCCCGGCAGCCGCTGTCACTGGTCGGGGGGGGAGTCCCGTCTGTCAGTCCCGGCAGCCGCTGTCACTGGTCGGGGGGAGTCCCGTCTGTCAGTCCCGGCAGCCGCTGTCACTGGTCGGGGGGAGTCCCGTCTGTCAGTCCCGGCAGCCGCTGTCACTGGTCGGGGGGAGTCCCGTCTGTCAGTCTCGGCAGCCGCTGTCATAGCAGAATAGTGACTGCAGCTCTGAAGGATAAGACACGATGTAACGGCAGAATAGTGACTGCAGCTCTGGAGGATAAGACACGATGTAACGGCAGAATAGTGACTGCAGCTCTGAAGGATAAGACACGATGTAACGGCAGAATAGTGACTGCAGCTCTGGAGGATAAGACACGATGTAACGGCAGAATAGTGACTGCAGCTCTGAAGGATAAGACACGATGTAACGGCAGAATAGTGACTGCAGCTTTGGAGGATAAGACTATGTAACGGCAGAATAATGACTGCAGCTCTGAAGGATAAGACACGATGTAACGTGAGGAGGTTATGCACAAACTATAAATGACAATGAAGGACATAACAGTGACAGACGGGTGATGGGGAGCGGACAGGATGGGGGGTTGCGCCGGCTCCGGTGACATGACAGAACCCGCATCTTACCATCAGCATCTGGAAGAGCTTCTCCCCAATGGCGAGCCTCACTTGTTCCTCAACAACTGGGGACACAGATGCAAAGTACTGAAAAGTGAGGAAGAATCAGCAGATCAGATCCGATCGGTCACTGACAGCAGCCAATGAGATCGCAGCACGACACCCAATGAGAGCACAATTCTGATGGGCTGTGGAGTGTGAGCGCCGGAATGAGGTGAAACAAGAGCGCACCGCAGTCTACACTCCACTCACATCTGGAAGTAGTGCGGGTGTCAGGTGTGGGATAACCTGCGGATCTCACCTGCACGGCGAGGCTGGCCTGTCTCTGACTCTCCGTGTGATCCATGTTTCCCATGACGTACAGCAGGTGATGTACAACCCTCAGCCGGATCATCTGGTCACACAGCTTGGAGGACTCCCGCGCCAACATCCTAGGGGGAGAAGTAGCGGCTGACGTCACAGCACCAACATGAAGGGTACGTCGTACACCAGCACCTTCTAATGGAGAGATCAGCACTGACCAGCCTCGTGTGCACAGCGCCCTCTAGTGGAGAGATCAGTACTGACCACAGCCTCATGTGTACAGCGCCATCTAGTGGAGAGATCAGCACTGACCACTGCCTTGTGTGCACAGCGCCCTCTAGTGGAGAGATCAGCACTGACCTGTGACCCTCATGCGCACAGCGCCCTCTAGTGGAGAGATCAGCACTGACCTGTGACCCTCATGCACACAGCGCCCTCTAGTGGAGAGATCAGCACTGACCTGTGACCCTCATGCACACAGCGCCCTCTAGTGGAGAGTTCAGCACTGACCTGTGACTCTCATGCACACAGCGCCCTCTAGTGGAGAGATCAGCACTGATCTGTGACCTTCATGCACACAGCGCCCTCTAGTGGAGAGTTCAGCACTGACCTGTGACTCTCATGCACACAGCGCCCTCTAGTGGAGAGATCAGCACTGATCTGTGACCTTCATGCACACAGCGCCCTCTAGTGGAGAGATCAGCACTGACCTGTGACCCTCATGCGCACAGCGCCCTCTAGTGGAGAGATCAGCACTGACCTGTGACCCTCATGCACACAGCGCCCTCTAGTGGAGAGATCAGCACTGAACTGTGACCCTCATGCACACAGCGCCCTCTAGTGGAGAGATCAGCACTGACCTGTGACCCTCATGCACACAGCGCCCTCTAGTGGAGAGATCAGCACTGACCTGTGACCCTCATGCACACAGCGCCCTCTAGTGGAGAGATCAGCACTGACCTGTGACCCTCATGCACACAGCGCCCTCTAGTGGAGAGATGAGCACTGACCTGTGACCCTCATGCACACAGCGCCCTCTAGTGGAGAGATCAGCACTGACCTGTGACCCTCATGCACACAGCGCCCTCTAGTGGAGAGATGAGCACTGACCTGTGACCCTCATGCACACAGCGCCCTCTAGTGGAGAGATGAGCACTGACCTGTGACCCTCATGCACACAGCGCCCTCTAGTGGGGAGATCAGCACTGACCTGTGCCCCTCATGCACACAGCGCCCTCTAGTGGAGAGATCAGCACTGACCTGTGCCCCTCATGCACACAGCGCCCTCTAGTGGAGAGATCAGCACTGACCTGTGACCCTCATGCGCACAGCGCCCTCTAGTGGAGAGATCAGCCCTGACCTGTGACCTTCATGCACACAGCGCCCTCTAGTGGAGAGATCAGCACTGACCCTCATGCACACAGCGCCCTCTAGTGGAGAGATCAGCACTGACCTGCTACTCATGCACAGCGCCCCCTCCAGGCACATACTTGTCTCTGCTTTTCACCTATGCAGGAAGCCCAGCGAGCACCGGGCATCAAAAAATTATACGAAACTCATAATTGTTCCTCTCCACGGAAATCTTTAGTAAAAGGCGAAAGATTTATTCGATCTGAAGAGAAACCAGAGTATAGAGGAGAGCGGCCGCCACCCCGGTACCGACCGCGCAGCGATCCTGGCTATATCATGGAGACCCGCCATATACTTATTGTACCGACCACCCATGTGACTCGTGACGGGCTCCCGCCTCAGAAGCAACGAGCACCGATTAGCGGAACCGAAAAATAGACAAAGACAAGAGGGCAGCGCGGACGAAGTGAGGCATCATGGGTACATGCAAATAAGCGTCTGGGGGCGGAGTGAAAGCGCTAGGCGGAAATCAGAGCCGTGACTGTTTCCTGCCTGGACTAGGTAAATGCTGGAGTGTATGGGCGCCTGGAAGGTGTGACGTCATGTGATCACGTGTCTCCGCGGTTACGCGCCACGTACAGAAGGCGGGAAAGCAGCGTGCACGCGGATGGGCGCTCCCGCGCTGAGGACGAGCATGTGACGAAAGAGAGGAGCAGCAGGAGAGAGCAGGGAGTAATGGGGCGGTGTAGAGTCCAGCGGGTGACTCGGGGGCTGGGAGGGGATTATTCTGCTGGTTTGGGGGTCCTGGTCATGTATAATCTGGCTTTGGGGCTGTGGAGGGAGTTTCTTGTGTAGAGGGCATGACCTCTGTTATGGGGTCCTGAATGATGTTCTTAGAGGTCTGGGTGGTCCGCATATGTGGGGTCCGGTCCTGTCTGTTCTGGATTATGTGATGTTCTATGGGGGAAGTCCCGGCTGTCACTGGTCGGGGGGAGTCCCGTCTGTCAGTCCCGGCAGCCGCTGTCACTGGTCGGGGGGAGTCCCGGCTGTCAGTCCCGGCAGCTGCTGTCACTGGTCGGGGGGAGTCCCGTCTGTCAGTCCCGGCAGCCGCTGTCACTGGTCGGGGGGAGTCCCGTCTGTCAGTCCCGGCAGCCGCTGTCACTGGTCGGGGGGAGTCCCGTCTGTCAGTCCCGGCAGCCGCTGTCACTGGTCGGGGGGAGTCCCGTCTGTCAGTCCCGGCAGCTGCTGTCACTGGTCGGGGGAGTCCCGTCTGTCAGTCCCGGCAGCCGCTGTCACTGGTCGGGGGGAGTCCCGTCTGTCAGTCCCGGCAGCTGCTGTCACTGGTCGGGGGGAGTCCCGTCTGTCAGTCTCGGCAGCTGCTGTCACTGGTCGGGGGAGTCCCGTCTGTCAGTCCCGGCAGCCGCTGTCACTGGTCGGGGGGAGTCCCGTCTGTCAGTCCCGGCAGCCGCTGTCACTGGTCGGGGGGAGTCCCGGCTGTCAGTCCCGGCAGCCGCTGTCACTGGTCGGGGGGAGTCCCGGCTGTCAGTCCCGGCAGCCGCTGTCACTGGTCGGGGGGAGTCCCGGCTGTCAGTCCCGGCAGCCGCTGTCACTGGTCGGGGGGAGTCCCGGCTGTCAGTCCCGGCAGCCGCTGTCACTGGTCGGGGGGAGTCCCGTCTGTCAGTCCCGGCAGCCGCTGTCACTGGTCGGGGGGAGTCCCGTCTGTCAGTCCCGGCAGCCGCTGTCACTGGTCGGGGGGAGTCCCGTCTGTCAGTCCCGGCGGCCGCTGTCACTGGTCGGGGGGAGTCCCGTCTGTCAGTCCCGGCAGCCGCTGTTACTGGTCGGGGGGAGTCCCGTCTGTCAGTCCCGGCAGCCGCTGTCACTGGTCGGGGGGAGTCCCGTCTGTCAGCCCCGGCAGCCGCTGTCACTGGTCGGGGGGGGAGTCCCGGCTGTCAGTCCCGGCTGTCACTGGTCGGGGGGGAGTCCTGTCTGTCAGTCCCGGCAGCCGCTGTCACTGGTCGGGGGGGAGTCCCGTCTGTCAGTCCCGGCAGCCGCTGTCACTGGTCGGGGGGGGGGGAGTCCCGTCTGTCAGTTCCGGCAGCCGCTGTCACTGGTCGGGGGGGGGGAGTCCCGGGGGGGGGGGGAGTCCCGTCGGGGGGGGGGGAGTCCCGTCTGTCAGTTCCGGCAGCCGCTGTCACTGGTCGGGGGGGGGGGGAATCCCGTCTGTCAGTTCCGGCAGCCGCTGTCACTGGTCGGGGGGAGTCCCGTCTGTCAGCCCCGGCAGCCGCTGTCACTGGTCCGGGAGAGTCCCGTCTGTCAGTCCCGGCAGCCGCTGTCACTGGTCGGGGGGGGGAGTCCCGTCTCTCAGTCCCGGCAGCCGCTGTCACTGGTCGGGGGGGGGGGTGTCCCGTCTGTCAGTCCCGGCAGCCGCTGTCACTGGTCGGGGGGGAGTCCCGTCTGTCAGTCCCGGCAGCCGCTGTCACTGGTCGGGGGGAGTCCCGTCTGTCAGTCCCGGCAGCCGCTGTTATTCGTCGGGGTGAGTCCCGTCTGTCAGTCCCGGCAGCCGCTGTCACTGGTCGGGGGGAGTCCCGTCTGTCAGTCCCGGCAGCCGCTGTCACTGGTCGGGGGGAGTCCCGTCTGTCAGTCCCGGCAGCCGCTGTCACTGATCGGGGGGAGTCCCGTCTGTCAGTCCCGGCAGCCGCTGTCACTGGTCGGGGGGGAGTCCCGTCTGTCAGTCCCGGCAGCCGCTGTCACTGGTCGAGGGGAGTCCCGTCTGTCAGTCCCGGCAGCCGCTGTTATTCGTCGCGGGGAGTCCCGTCTGTCAGTCCCGGCAGCAGCTGTCACTGGTCGGGGGGGGAATCCCGTCTGTCAGTCCCGGCTGTCACTGGTCGGGGGGAGTCCCAGCAGCCGCTGTCACTGGTCGGGGGGGGGGGAGTCCTGTCTGTCAGTCCCGGCAGCCGCTGTCACTGGTCGGGGGGGAGTCCCGTCTGTCAGTCCCGGCAGCCGCTGTCACTGGTCGGGGGGGGGGAGTCCCGTCTGTCAGTCCCGGCAGCCGCTGTCACTGGTCGGGAGGGGGGGGAGTCCCGTCTGTCAGTCCCGGCAGCCGCTGTCACTGGTCGGGGGGGGGGGAGTCCCGTCTGTCAGTCCCGGCAGCCGCTGTCACTGGTCGGGGGGGGGGGAGTCCCGTCTGTCAGTCCCGGCAGCCGCTGTCACTGGTCGGGGGGGGGGAGTCCCGTCTGTCAGTCCCGGCAGCCGCTGTCACTGGTCGGGGGGAGTCCCGTCTGTCAGTCCCGGCAGCCGCTGTCACTGGTCGGGAGGGGAGTCCCGTCTGTCAGTCCCGGCAGCCGCTGTCACTGGTCGGGGGGAGTCCCGTCTGTCAGTCTCGGCAGCCGCTGTCACAGCAGAATAGTGACTGCAGCTCTGAAGGATAAGACACGATGTAACGGCAGAATAGTGACTGCAGCTCTGAAGGATAAGACACGATGTAACGTGAGGAGGTTATGCACAAACTATAAATGACAATGAAGGACATAACAGTGACAGACGGGTGATGGGGAGCGGACAGGATGGGGGGTTGCGCCGGCTCCGGTGACATGACAGAACCCGCATCTTACCATCAGCATCTGGAAGAGCTTCTCCCCAATGGCGAGCCTCACTTGTTCCTCAACAACTGGGGACACAGATGCAAAGTACTGAAAAGTGAGGAAGAATCAGCAGATCAGATCCGATCGGTCACTGACAGCAGCCAATGAGATCGCAGCACGACACCCAATGAGAGCACAATTCTGATGGGCTGTGGAGTGTGAGTGCCGGAATGAGGTGAAACAAGAGCGCACCCCAGTCTACACTCCACTCACATCTGGAAGTAGTGCGGGTGTCAGGTGTGGGATAACCTGCGGATCTCACCTGCACGGCGAGGCTGGCCTGTCTCTGACTCTCCGTGTGATCCATGTTTCCCATGACGTACAGCAGGTGATGTACAACCCTCAGCCGGATCATCTGGTCACACAGCTTGGAGGACTCCCGCGCCAACATCCTAGGGGGAGAAGTAGCGGCTGACGTCACAGCACCAACATGAAGGGTACGTCGTACACCAGCACCTTCTAATGGAGAGATCAGCACTGACCAGCCTCGTGTGCACAGCGCCCTCTAGTGGAGAGATCAGTACTGACCACAGCCTCATGTGTACAGCGCCATCTAGTGGAGAGAAAAGCACTGACCACTGCCTTGTGTGCACAGCGCCCTCTAGTGGAGAGATCAGCACTGACCTGTGACCCTCATGCACACAGCGCCCCCTCCAGGCACATACTTGTCTCTGCTTTTCACCTGTGCAGGAAGCCCAGCGAGCGCCAGACATCAAAAAATTATACGAAACTCATAATTGTTCCTCTCCACGGAAATCTTTAGTAAAAGGCGAAAGATTTATTCGATCTGAAGAGAAACCAGAGTATAGAGAAGAATGGCCGCCACCCCGGGACCGACCGCGCAGCGATCCTGGCTACATCATGGAGACCCGCCATATACTTATTGTACCGACCACCCATGTGACTCGTGACGGGCTCCCGCCTCAGATGCAACGAGCACCGATTAGCGGAACCGAAAAATAGACATAAAGAGAAGAGGGCAGCGCGGACACAGTGAGGCATCATGGGTACATGCAAATAAGTGTCTGGGGGCGGAGTGAAAGCGCTAGGCGGAAATCAGAGCCGTGACTGTTTCCTGCCGGGACTAGGTAAATGCTGGAGTGTATGGGCGCCTGGTAGGTGTGACGTCATGTGATCACGTGTCTCCGCGGTTACGCGCCAGGTACAGAAGGCGGGAAAGCAGCGTGCACGCGGATGGGCGCTCCCGCGCTGAGGACGAGCATGTGACGAAAGAGAGGAGCAGCAGGAGAGAGCAGGGAGTAATGGGGCGGTGTAGAGTGCAGCGGGGGATTCGGGGGCTGGGAGGGGATTATTCTGCTGGTTTGGGGGTCCTGGTCATGTATAATCTGGCTTTGGGGCTGTGGAGGGAGTTTCTTGTGTAGAGGGCATGACCTCTGTTATGGGGTCCTGAATGATGTTCTTAGAGGTCTGGGTGGTCCGCATATGTGGGGTCCGGTCCTGTCTGTTCTGGATTATGTGTTCTATGGGGGAAGTCCCGGCTGTCACTGGTGGGGGGGGGAGTCCCGTCTGTCAGTCCCGGCAGCCGCTGTCACTGGTCGGGGGGAGTCCCGTCTGTCAGTCCCGGCAGCTGCTGTCACTGGTTGGGGGGAGTCCCGGCTGTCAGTCCCGGCAGCTGCTGTCACTGGTCGGGGGGAGTCCCGTCTGTCAGTCCCGGCAGCTGCTGTCACTGGTCGGGGGGGAGTCCCGTCTGTCAGTCCCGGCAGCTGCTGTCACTGGTTGGGGGGAGTCCCGTCTGTCAGTCCTGGCAGCTGCTGTCACTGGTCGGGGGGAGTCCCGGCAGCCGCTGTCACTGGTCGGGGGAGTCCCGTCTGTCAGTCCCGGCAGCCGCTGTCACTGGTCGGGGGGAGTCCCGTCTGTCAGTCCCGGCAGCCGCTGTCACTGGTCGGGGGGAGTCCCGTCTGTCAGTCCCGGCAGCCGCTGTCACTGGTCGGGGGGAGTCCCGTCTGTCAGTCCCGGCAGCCGCTGTCACTGGTCGGGGGGAGTCCCGTCTGTCAGTCCCGGCAGCCGCTGTCACTGGTCGGGGGGATTCCCGTCTGTCAGTCCCGGCAGCCGCTGTCACTGGTCGGGGGGGGGTCCCGTCTGTCAGTCCCGGCAGCCGCTGTCACTGGTCGGGGGGAGTCCCGTCTGTCAGTCCCGGCAGCCGCTGTCACTGGTCGGGGGGAGTCCCGTCTGTCAGTCCCGGCAGCCGCTGTCACTGGTCGGGGGGAGTCCCGTCTGTCAGCCCCGGCAGCCGCTGTCACTGGTCCGGGAGAGTCCCGTCTGTCAGTCCCGGCAGCCGCTGTCACTGGTCGGGGGGGGAGTCCCGTCTGTCAGTCCCGGCAGCCGCTGTCACTGGTCGGGGGGAGTCCCGTCTGTCAGTCCCGGCAGCCGCTGTCACTGGTCGGGGGGAGTCCCGTCTGTCAGTCTCGGCAGCCGCTGTCACAGCAGAATAGTGACTGCAGCTCTGAAGGATAAGACACGATGTAACGGCAGAATAGTGACTGCAGCTCTGGAGGATAAGACACGATGTAACGGCAGAATAGTGACTGCAGCTCTGAAGGATAAGACACGATGTAACGGCAGAATAGTGACTGCAGCTCTGAAGGATAAGACACGATGTAACGGCAGAATAATGACTGCAGCTCTGAAGGATAAGACACGATGTAACGGCAGAATAGTGACTGCAGCTTTGGAGGATAAGACTATGTAACGGCAGAATAATGACTGCAGCTCTGAAGGATAAGACACGATGTAACGTGAGGAGGTTATGCACAAACTATAAATGACAATGAAGGACATAACAGTGACAGACGGGTGATGGGGAGCGGACAGGATGGGGGGTTGCGCCGGCTCCGGTGACATGACAGAACCCGCATCTTACCATCAGCATCTGGAAGAGCTTCTCCCCAATGGCGAGCCTCACTTGTTCCTCAACAACTGGGGACACAGATGCAAAGTACTGAAAAGTGAGGAAGAATCAGCAGATCAGATCCGATCGGTCACTGACAGCAGCCAATGAGATCGCAGCACGACACCCAATGAGAGCACAATTCTGATGGGCTGTGGAGTGTGAGCGCCGGAATGAGGTGAAACAAGAGCGCACCGCAGTCTACACTCCACTCACATCTGGAAGTAGTGCGGGTGTCAGGTGTGGGATAACCTGCGGATCTCACCTGCACGGCGAGGCTGGCCTGTCTCTGACTCTCCGTGTGATCCATGTTTCCCATGACGTACAGCAGGTGATGTACAACCCTCAGCCGGATCATCTGGTCACACAGCTTGGAGGACTCCCGCGCCAACATCCTAGGGGGAGAAGTAGCGGCTGACGTCACAGCACCAACATGAAGGGTACGTCGTACACCAGCACCTTCTAATGGAGAGATCAGCACTGACCAGCCTCGTGTGCACAGCGCCCTCTAGTGGAGAGATCAGTACTGACCACAGCCTCATGTGTACAGCGCCCTCTAGTGGAGAGATCAGCACTGACCACTGCCTTGTGTGCACAGCGCCCTCTAGTGGAGAGATCAGCACTGACCTGTGACCCTCATGCACACAGCGCCCTCTAGTGGAGAGATCACTGACCTGTGACCCTCATGCACACAGCGCCCTCTAGTGGAGAGATCAGCACTGACCTGTGTCCTTTCCCTCATGCACACAGCGCCCTCTAGTGGAGAGATCAGCACTGACGTGTGACTCTCATGCACACAGCGCCCTCTAGAGGAGAGATCACTGACCTGTGACACTCATGCACACAGCGCTCTCTAGTGGAGAGATCAGCACTGACCTGTGACCCTAATGCACAAAGCGACCTCTAGTGGAAAGATCAGCACTGACCTGTGACCCTGATGCACACAGCGCCTTCTAGTGGAGAGATCAGCACTGATCTGTGACCCTCATGCACACAGCACCCTCTAGTGGAGAGATCAGCACTGACCTGTGTCCTTTCCCTCATGCACACAGCGCCCTCTAGTGGAGAGATCAGAACTGACCTGTGACCCTCATGCACACAGCGCCCTCTAGTGGAGAGATCAGAACTGACCTGTGACCCTCATGCACACAGCGCCCTCTAGTGGAGAGATCAGCACTGACCTGTGACCCTAATGCACAAAGCGACCTCTAGTGGAAAGATCAGCACTGACCTGTGACCCTGATGCACACAGCGCCTTCTAGTGGAGAGATCAGCACTGATCTGTGACCCTCATGCACACAGCACCCTCTAGTGGAGAGATCAGCACTGACCTGTGTCCTTTCCCTCATGCACACAGCGCCCTCTAGTGGAGAGATCAGAACTGACCTGTGACCCTCATGCACACAGCGCCCTCTAGTGGAGAGATCAGCACTAGCTAGCCTCGTGTGTACAGCACCCTCTAGTGGAGAGATCAGCACTGACATGTGACCCTCATGGACACAGCGCCCTCTAGTGGAGAGATTAGCACTGACCTGTGACTCATGCACACAGCGCCCTCTAGTGGAGAGATCAGCACTGACCAGCCTTGTATGTACAGCACCCTCTAGTGGAGAGATCAGCCCTGACCTGTGACTCTCATGAACACAGCGCCCTGTAGTGGAGAGATCAGCACTGACCAGCCTCGTGTGTACAGCACCCTCTAGTGGAGAGATAAGCACTGGACCTGTGACCCTAATGCACACAGCGCCCTCTAGTGGATAGATCAGCACTGACCTGTGACCCTCAGCACACAGCACCCTCTAGTGTACAGATCAGCACTGACCTGTGACCCTCATGCACACAGCACCCCCTCCAGGCACATACTCTTCTCTGCTTTTCACCAGTGCAGGAAGCCCAGCGAGCGCCGGGCATCAAAAAATTATACGAAACTCATAATTGTTCCTCTCCACGGAAATCTTTAGTAAAAGGCGAAAGATTTATTCGATCTGAAGAGAAACCAGAGTATAGAGGAGAATGGCCGCCACCCCGGTACCGACCGCGCAGCGACCTTGGCTACATCATGGAGACCCGCCATATACTTATTGTACCGACCACCCATGTGACTGGTGACGGGCTCCCGCCTCAAAAGCAACGAGCACCGATTAGCGGAACCGAAAGAGCGACTAAAGGAGAAGAGCGCAGCGTGGACACAGTGAGGCATCATGGGTATATGCACATAACCTGCTGGGGGCGGAGACATAGCGCTAGAGTGGAAATCAGAGCAGTGACTGTTTCCTGCCTCTACTAGGTATATGCTGGAGTGTATGGGCGCCTGGTAGGTGTGACGTTATGTGATCACGTGTCTCCGCGGTTACGCGCCATGTACAGAAGGCGGGAAAGCAGCGTGCACGCGGATGGGCGCTCCCGCGCTGAGGACGAGCATGTGACGAAAGAGAGGAGCAGCAGGAGAGAGCAGGGAGTAATGGGGCGGTGTAGAGTCCAGCGGGTGACTCGGGGGCTGGGAGGGGATTATTCTGCTGGTTTGGGGGTCCTGGTAATGTGTCATCTGGCTTTGGGGCTGTGGAGGGAGTTTTCTGTGTAGAGGGCATGATCTCTGTTATGGGGTCCTGAATGATGTTCTTAGAGGTCTGGGTGGTCCGCCTATGTGGGGTCCGGTCCTGTCTGTTCTGGATTATGTGATGTTCTATGGGGGAGTCCCATCTGTCAGTCCCGGCAGCCGCTGTCACTGGTCGGGGGGAGTCCCGTCTGTCAGTCCCGGCAGCTGCTGTCACTGCTCGGGGGGAGTCCCGGCAGCCGCTGTCTCTGGTCGGGGGGAGTACCGTCTGACAGCCGCTGTCGTTGGTCGGGGGAGTCCCGTCTGTCAGTCCCGGCAGCTGCTGTCACTGGTCGGGGGGGAGTCCCATTGGTCAGTCCCGGCAGCTGCTGTCACTGCTCGGGGGGAGTCCCGGCTGTCAGTCCCGGCAGCTGCTGTCACTGCTCGGGGGGAGTCCCGGCTGTCAGTCCCGGCAGCTGCTGTCACTGCTCGGGGGGAGTCCCGGCTGTCAGTCCCGGCAGCTGCTGTCACTGCTCGGGGGGAGTCCCGGCAGCTGCTGTCACTGCTCGGTGGGAGTCCCGGCTGTCAGTCCCGGCAGCTGCTGTCACTGCTCGGGGGGAGTCCCGTTTGTCAGTCCCGGCAGCCGCTGTCGTTGGTTGGGGGAGTCCCGTCTGTCAGTCTCGGCAGCCGCTGTCACTGGTCGGGGGGGGGGGGGATTCCCGGCAGGCGCTGCCACTGGTCTGGGGAAGTCCCGTCTGTCAGTCCCGGCAGCCGCTGTCACTGGTCTGGGGAAGTCCCGTCTGTCAGTCCCAGCAGCCGCTGTCACTGGTCGGAGGGAGTCCCGTCTGTCAGTCCCGGCAGCAGCTGTCACTGGTCGGGGGAAGTCCCGGATGTCAGTCCCGGCAGCCGCTGTCACTGGTCGGGGGAAGTCCCGGATGTCAGTCCCGGCAGCCGCTGATACTGGTCGGGGGAAGTCCCTACTGTCAGTCCCGGCAGCCACTCTCACTGCTCGGGGGATGTCCCGGCAGCCGCTGTCACTGATCGGGGGAAGTCCTGGCTGTCAGTCCCGTCAGCCGCTGATACTGGTCGACAGGGCCGGTTTTAGCTTTTGCGCTGGGCAAAAGTTTAATGTGGGGCCCTAAATGCTGACATTCTGCACCATCACACTCAAACATTTCGGTTGTATTTACCTGCGCTGAGTTCAGGCCGTTTAATGAGCGAGATCCACAATATTGAAGTCATTCGACGCTGGTTTCCCGGCCTCTTTACACTGGCTGAGGAAGAATGGTGGGCACACTGCCGGGATTTATACATGTGGATCATGAACACACACAGTGTGTCACATACTGCCCCTGTGTGTCTGCACCCGACCATCTGCATATACTATTAACATATATACAAGGTAGAATAATGTAATAAAATCTATAAACATACACACGTACACGGCAGACACACTGCACAACAAATGCTCAGCAGATACACACATTACACACAGCACATGTATGCAGGACAAGAAACATTCATATAAACACATACAAATCTCTCACAGACACACACTGCACACCCTCCTCACATACACACGCTGCGCACCCCCCTCACACACACGCGCTGCGCACCCCCCTCACACACACGCGCTGCGCACCCCCCTCACACACACGCGCTGCGCACCCCCCTCACACACTCGCTGCGCACCCCCTCACACACACTCGCTGCGCACCCCCCTCACACACACGCGCTGCGCACCCCCCTCACACACGCGCGCTGCGCACCCCCCTCACACACACGCGCGCTGCGCACCCCCTCACACACACGCGCGCTGCGCACCCCCTCACACACACGCGCGCTGCACACCCCCTCACACACACGCGCGCTGCGCACCCCCTCACACACACGCGCGCTGCGCACCCCCTCACACGCACTGCGCACCCCCCTCACACACACGCGCGCTGCGCACCCCCCTCACACACACGCGCGCTGCGCACCCCCCTCACACACACGCGCGCTGCGCACCCCCCTCACACACACGCGCGCTGCGCACCCCCCTCACACACAAGCGCGCTGCGCACCCCCCTCACACACAAGCGCGCTGCGCACCCCCCTCACACACAAGCGCGCTTCGCACCCCCCTCACACACAAGCGCGCTGCGCACCCCCCTCACACACAAGCGCGCTGCGCACCCCCCTCACACACACGCGCGCTGCGCACCCCCCTCACGCACACACACGCGCGCTGCGCACCCCCTCACGCACACACACGCGCGCTGCGCACCCCCTCACGCACACACACGCGCGCTGCGCACCCCCCTCACGCACACACACGCGCGCTGCGCACCCCCCTCACGCACACACACGCGCGCTGCGCACCCCCCTCACGCACACACACGCGCGCTGCGCACCCCCCTCACGCACACACACGCGCGCTGCGCACCCCCCTCACGCACACACACGCGCGCTGCGCACCCCCCTCACGCACACACGCGCGCTGCGCACCCCCCTCACGCACACACACACACGCGCGCTGCGCACCCCCCTCACGCACACACACACGCGCGCTGCGCACCCCCCTCACACACGCACACGCGCGCGCTGCGCACCCCCCTCACACACGCACACGCGCGCGCTGCGCACCCCCCTCACACACGCACACGCGCGCTGCGCACCCCCCTCACACACGCGCGCTGCGCACCCCCCTCACACACGCACACGCGCGCTGCGCACCCCCCTCACACACGCACACGCGCGCTGCGCACCCCCTCACACACACACACACGCGCGCTGCGCACCCCCCTCACCCACACACACACGCGCGCTGCGCACCCCCCTCACACACACACGCACGCTGCGCACCCCCCTCACACACGCACGCGCGCTGCGCACCCCCCTCACACACGCACGCGCGCTGCGCACCCCCCTCACAGACGCGCGCCGCGCGCCATCCCCTCTCTGACGCGCGCCGCGCGCACCCCCCTCTCTGACGCGCGCCGCGCGCACCCCCCTCTCTGACGCGCGCCGCGCTCACCCCCCTCTCTGACGCGCCCCGCGCGCACCCCCCTCAGTTACACACACTCATTTATGAGGGAATGAAGATGTTCTACAATATGAGCTGCAGCTTCTCCTGCTCACAGCAGCACTGTCCCAGCAGACACCGCCCGACCTTCCTCTGCTGGGAGCTGGCAGGAGCAGTGGAAGGCTGGCAGGAGCAGGAGGAGGCGGGTGGCAGGAGCAGCACAGCCCACAAGTGGATACAGGAGAACTTATCTGGCAGCTCAGCTAGGTAGGTGCCGGTCTCTGGCTCCCCCTCAGGCTCTGTGCAGGAGTACAGGAGCACCGGCCAATGAGTGCTTCTATCACTCTGATGGGGGAGGGTCAGTGGCCAGGTCCTGAAACTCTTCAGACTGCAAGGCCTGCAGTGACATCATGGTCACACAATCGTGATTAGTGTTGAGCGAGCATGCTCGACACTGCTCGGTACTCGCCCGAGCATCTCACTACTCGGGATGTTCGGCGAGCACCGAGCATTTCCGGGTTACTCGGGCGGGAGCTTGGGTCTCCGCCCTGCACGTTTGGCGCTCTTTACAGAGCCAATGAATATGTAGGGATTGCCAGCCAGTCACTGTAATGCCGCAGCCATATTGTTTGTGGGCATTACAGTGATTGGCTGGCCGCACAGCGTCACCTCGAGTATTTAAAACCGGGCGCCGCCATCTTGGACACAGTCGGTCCGGATCAGCCAGTGTAGGGACAGTGCTGCTGAGTTAGGGGAGCGATATATATTGCGAAATAGTTAGTGTAGGGTCTGTAAAGGCTGCCAAATCTAACAAACAGTCCTTCTCAAGACTAATATCCATCCCAGATATCAGGCAGGCAGGCTGTATAGGAGATGCAGTGGTTATACCAGCAAACACTGCATTACAGTCCTGTGTGCTCCTGCTGGTCAAATTGCTAGACTTAGCACCAGGTGTCGGGGGCCAGGAAAAATCCTTTTTTTTTTTTTCATCTAAATCCTGTATTTATTTAATTTTTCCTCAGTCAGACTGTACAAATACGCGTCTTATTAACCTTTTGGTATTTTGTTCCCCTCCAAAAAAAACTGAGTGTGTCTGTGACTTCAGACACCAATATATCTGTTTAACATGGCGGCAAATCCAATTGCTGCAAGATGGTGGAACCACCCCAGGCCCCAATCACTGCGGGGCGAAGGACCCACCCCAATCACTGTGAGATGCCGGACTCACCCCAGGACCTAACCACTGTGAGATGCCAGACCCATCCCAGGCCCCAATCACTGCGGGGTACAGAACCCACCACAGGCCCCAATCACTGCGGGGCGCAGGACCCACCCCAGACCCCAAGGGACCCACCCCAGGCCCCAATCTCTGTGAGACGCCGGACTCACTCCAGGACCCAACCACTGTGAGATGCCAGACCCACCCCAGGCCCCAATCACTGCGGGGTGCAGAACCCACCACAGGCCCCAATCACTGCGGGGCGCAGGACCCACCCCAGACCCCAATCACTGCGGGGCGCAGGACCCACCCCAGACCCCAATCACTGCGGGGTGCAGGACCCACCCCAGACCCCAATCACTGCGGGACGCAGGACCCAACCACTGTGAGATGCCAGACCCACCCCAGGCCCCAATCACTGTGAGACGCCGGACTCACCCCAGGACCCAACCACTGTGAGATGCCAGACCCACCCCAGGCCCCAATCACTGCGGGGTGCAGAACCCACCACGGGCCCAAATCACTGCGGAGTCCCATCTGTCAGTCCCGGCAGCCGCTGTCACTGGTCTGGGGAAAGTCCCATCTGTCAGTCCCGGCAGCCGCTGTCACTGGTCTGGGGAAAGTCCCATCTGTCAGTCCCGGCAGCCGCTGTCACTGGTCTGGGGAAGTCCCGGCTGTCAGTCCCGGCAGCCGCTGTCACTGGTCTGGGGAAGCCCCGTCTGTCAGTCCCGGCAGCCGCTGTTACTGGTCGGGGAAAGTCCCATCTGTCAGTCCCAGCAGCCGCTGTCACTGGTCGGGGAAAGTCCCATCTGTCAGTCCCAGCAGCCGCTGTCACTGGTCGGGGGAAGTCCTGTCTGTCAGTCCCGGCAGCCGCTGATACTGGTTGGGGGAAGTCCCTACTGTCAGTCCCGGCAGCCGCTCTCACTGCTCGGGGGAAGTCCCGGCAGCCGCTGTCACTGGTCGGGGAAAGTCCCATCTGTCAGTCCCAGCAGCCGCTGTCACTGGTCGGGGGAAGTCCTGTCTGTCAGTCCCGGCAGCCGCTGATACTGGTTGGGGGAAGTCCCTACTGTCAGTCCCGGCAGCCGCTCTCACTGCTCGGGGGAAGTCCCGGCAGCCGCTGTCACTGGTCGGGGGAAGTCCCGGCTGTCAGTCCCGGCAGCCGCTGATACTGGTCAACAGGGCCGATTTTAGGCAAAGTGGGGCGCTGGGCAAAAGTTTAATGTGGGGCCCTAAATGCTGACATTCTGCACCATCACACTCAAACATTTCGGTTGTATTTACCTGCGCTGAGTTCAGGCCGTTTAATGAGCGAGATCCACAATATTGAAGTCATTCGACGTTGGTTTCCCGGCCTCTTTACACCGGCTGAGGAAGAATGGTGGGCACACTGCCGGGATTTATACATGTGGATCATGAACACACACACAGTGTGTCACATACTGCCCCTGTGTGTCTGCACCCGACCATCTGCATATACTATTAACATATATACAAGGTAGAATAATGTAATAAAATCTATAAACATACTCACTTATATACACACATTTACAAGGCACACACGTACACGGCAGACACACTGCACAAATGCTCAGCAGATACACACAGCACATGTATGCAGGACAAGAAACATTCATACAAACACATACAAATCTCTCACAGACACACACTGCACACCCCCCTCACATACACACGCTGCTCACCCCCCTCACTCACACACGCTGCGCACCCCCCTCACTCACACGCGCTGCGCACCCCCCTCACACACACGCGCCGCGCGCACCCCCCTCACACACACGCGCCGCGCGCACCCCCCTCACACACACACGCGCCGCGCGCACCCCCCTCACACACACACGCGCCGCGTGCACCCCCCTCACACACACGCGCCGCGCGCACCCCCCTCACACACACACGCGCCGCGAGCACCCCCCTCACACACACGCGCGCCGCGCGCACCCCCCTCACACAGACGCGCGCCGCGCGCACCCCCCTCACACAGACGCGCTGCGCGCACCCCCCTCACACAGCCGCGCGCCGCGCGCACCCCCCTCACACAGACGCGCACCGCGCGCACCCCCCTCACACAGACGCGCGCCGCGCGCACCCCCCTCACACAGACGCGCGCCGCGCGCACCCCCCTCACGCAGACGCGCACCCCCCTCACACAGACGCATGCCGCGCGCACCCCCCTCACACAGACGCATGCCGCGCGCACCCCCCTCACACAGACGCACGCCGCGCGCACCCCCCTCACACAGACGCGCTGCGCGCACCCCCCTCACACAGACGCGCTGCGCGCACCCCCTCACACAGACGCGCGCCGCGCGCACCCCCCTCACACAGACGCGCTGCGCGCACCCCCCTCACACAGACGCGCGCCGCGCGCACCCCCCTCACACAGACGCGCACCGCGCGCACCCCCCTCACACAGACGCTCGCCGCGCGCACCCCCCTCACGCAGACGCGCACCCCCCTCACACAGACGCATGCCGCGCGCACCCCCCTCACACAGACGCACGCCGCGCGCACCCCCCTCACACAGACGCACGCCGCGCGCACCCTCCTCACTTACACACACTGATTTATGAAGGAATGAAGATGTCCTACAATATGAGCTGCAGCTTCTCCTGCTCACAGCAGCACTGTCCCAGCAGACACCTCCCGGCCCTCCTCTGCTGGGAGCTGGCAGGAACAGGGGAAGGCTGGCAGGAGCAGGAGGAGGCGGGTGGCAGGAGCAGCACAGCACACAAGTGGATACAGGAGAACTTATCTGGCAGCTCAGCTAGGTAGGTGCCGGTCTCTGGCTCCCCCTCAGGCTCTGTACAGGAGCACCGGCCATTGAGTGCTTCTATCACTCTGATGGGGGAGGGTCAGTGGCCAGGTCCTGAAACTCTTCAGACTGCAAGGCCTGCAGTGACATCATGGTCACATGATCGTGATTAGTGTTGAGCGAGCATGCTCGACACTGCTCGGTACTCGCCCGAGCATCTCACTACTCGGGATGTTCGGCGAGCACCGAGCATTTCCGGGTTACTCGGGCGGGAGCTCGGGTGTCCGCCCTGCACGTTTGGCGCTCTTTACAGAGCCAATGAACATGCAGGGATTGCCAGCCAGTCACTAATGCCGCAGCCATGTTGTTTGTGGACATTACAGTGATTGGCTGGCCGCACAGCGTCACCTCGAGTATTTAAAACCGGGCGCCGCCATCTTGGACACAGTCGCTCTTGATCAGCCAGTGTAGGGTCAGTGCTGCTGAGTTAGGGGAGAGATATATAGTGCAAAATAGGTAGTGTAGGGTCTGTAAAGGCTGCCAAATCAAACAAACAGTCCTTCTCAAGACTAATATCCATCCCAGATATCAGGCAGGCAGGCTGTATAGGAGATGCAGTGGTTATACCAGCAAACACTGCATTACAGTCCTGTGTGTTCCTGCTGGTCAAATTGCTGGACTTAGCACCAGGTGTCGGGGGCCAGGAAAAATCCTTTTTTTTTTTTTCATCTATATCCTTTATTTATTTTTTTTTTCCTCAGTCAGACTGTACAAATACGCGTCTTATTAACCTTTTGGTATTTTGTTCCCCTCCAAAAAAAACTGAGTGTGTCTGTGACTTCAGACACCAATATATCTGTTTAACATGGCGGCAAATCCAATTGCTGCAAGATGGTGGAACCACCCCAGGCCCCAATCACTGCGGGGCGAAGGACCCACCCCAATCACTGTGAGATGCCGGACTCACCCCAGGACCCAACCACTGTGAGATGCCAGACCCATCCCAGGCCCCAATCACTGCGGGGTACAGAACCCACCACAGGCCCCAATCACTGCGGGGCGCAGGACCCACCCCAGACCCCAATCACTGCGGGACGCAGGACCCACCCCAGGCCCCAATCTCTGTGAGATGCCAGACCCACCCCAGGCCCCAATCACTGCGGGGTGCAGAACCAACCACAGGCCCCAATTACTGCGGGGCGCAGGATTCCCCCAGACCCCAATCACTGCGGGACGCAGGACCCACCACAGGCCCCAATCACTGCGGGACGCAGAACCCACCACAGGCCCCAATCACTGCGGGGCGCAGGACCCACCCCAGACCCCAATCACTGCGGGACGCAGGACCCACCCCAGGCCCCAATCTCTGTGAGACGCTGGACTCACCCCAGGACCCAACCACTGTGAGATGCCAGACCCACCCCAGGCTCCAATCACTGCGGGGTGCAGAACCAACCACAGGCCCCAATCACTGCGGGGCGCAGGACCCACCCCAGACCCCAATCACTGCGGGACGCAGGACCCAACCCAGGCCCCAATCACTGTGAGATGCCGGACTCACCCCAGGACCCAACCACTGTGAGATGCCAGACTCCAATCACTGCAGGGCCCAGTACCCACCCCAGACCCCACATAAGACACTTCTACTTTTCACCAGTACAGGAAGCCCAGCGAGCGCCAGGCATCAAAAAATTATAAGAAACTCATAATTGTTTCTCTCCACGGAAATCTTTAGTAAAAGGCGAAAGATTTATTCGATCTGAAGAGAAACCAGAGTATAGAGAGGAGAGCGGCCGGCGTCACCCGGGGCCTGCGCTGCACTCATCACACCCGCGGAGAGGACGGCTCCTGGATGGATTGTGGGGTCACCTCCTCCGGCCCCCGGACACAATGTATCTGATCTGTTACTGAACTTTACTACAAGAACTAACAAAAAAATAATGAGAAAACGTTGCAATTCAGAGGACGGTCAGGTGCATCCTGGGAGATATGCAAATCACAGCAGGAGGCGGTCACAAGGTTTCCGTAGAGATGCGGAGTCATTCCTCCATTCAGGGGAAGTTTCAGATGCTGTTAAATAGTTTAGCAAAGTAAAGACTCAGTGTGAAGCCGGCGAGGGATGGAAGGAAAGCGGCAGGAACAGAGGAGCCCTGAAAGGTGACAGAAAGTTCCGGGGGCAGAGTGTTTAATTCCATGTTGGCGCAGTAATAATAATCTTTCTATAGCACCAACATAATCAGCAGTGCTGTAGAATTAAGCCAGGACTCTTACAGACAATAAAGACATCACAGAGTAACACATAGTTCATCAGATACAGTAGGAGCGAGGGTCTGGCTGCTACAATCTATGAGGAAATATGGGGGACACGACAGGTAAAAATAAAAGTGCTTGTCCTGTACGGGCCAACAGTATAATAAATAGGAGTTATGATATAAAGCTGCGTGATCCGGTCATCAGCCGGGATCTGGATAAGTGCTATTGGGTGCATGGAGGAAGTGGAGACCAATAGGACGGAGCAGAGTCTGGAAAATGTAGAAAGGAAACGGGAGGGTTAGGCTGGTGAATTGAGGTGATGAGCCTGTCTAAAGAGATGTGTTTTTAAAGCACAATTATGCAAACTGTCTCTTCAGAGAGGAAGAGGATCAGAACTCTAGCGCCACCTGCAGGAAGTAGCAATCCTAAAAGTCAATAGTGACCCTTTAAGGAGCCTTATCACATGACTTGGGATATAAGCCAGAACCAGAAACTCAAAGCACAATTAAAAATGTGAGGGCTAGGTATTAGTCGGATCGGCTGGAGTAGAGCATTCCAGATATCTGGTGCAGCACGAGAGAAGTCTTGGTGATGGAAGTGGGAGATTTGGATTATGGAGGATATCAGTCTTAGAACAGTTGCTGAATGGAGAACATGGGTAGGGTGGTAGAATGATGAGCAGGAAATGTAGGGTGGTGCAGAACTGTGGAGAGCTTTGTGGGTGAGCGTTATGAGTTTATATAGGACTCTGTAGAAAATGGGCAACCAGTGTAATTGTCCTGTCCTGACAATACTGCCAAGCTATTGAAATACATGTTTATGTTCATTACACATTCTTATGTATTGAACTTTGTTTGTTTGGTAACAGCACCATCTGGTGACCATTTAATGTAAACATTTTAGTTTCAGTTTGTAATGTATTTTGGGAGTTTCTGAGGCATTCTGGGAATATTGAAATGCATTGTGGACTTGATATTATGACACTGCAGAAATACCAGCAGCCATTTCCTGCATTCTCTTGAAGAGGTATCAGACCACTCATCTCCTGTCTTATGCTCCTCAAACAGCCTATCCTAAGCATAGTTGGTAAGTTACTATGTGTTAGTATGCAGTGTAAGAGGTACAATGCACATTAGAAGTATGTTGATGTATTAAATAGGTGTGATCAGTTTGTATTACCTCATGTTATACTGTATTGCAGATTACCTGTATCTATGTATTGTACAGTATATGTTCTGAATCAGGGGCGGACACAGACTGTAGTGGGCCCCTGTGCAAGAAATTTTTGGGGGCCCCCCCCTGCGCTTCATAAGGCAACAAAGTTATGTAAACATAACCCCCCCATGTGCAGCTCTCACCCCCCCATGTGCAGCTCACCCCCCGGATGCATCTCTCATCCCCCCCCCCGTGCATCTCTCATACCCCCCCCCCCGTGCATCTCTCACCCCCCCATGTGCATCTCTCACCCCCCCATGTGCATCTCTCACCCCCCCATGTGCATCTCTCATCCCCCCCATGTGCATCTCTCATCCCCCCATGTGCATCTCTCACCCCCCCATGTGCATCTCTCACCCCCCCATGTGCATCTCTCACCCCCCCATGTGCATCTCTCATCCCCCCATGTGCATCTCTCATCCCCCCCATGTGCATCTCTCATCCCCCCCATGTGCATCTCTCACCCCCCCATGTGCATCTCTCATCCCCCCCATGTGCATCTCTCATCCCCCCCATGTGCATCTCTCACCCCCCCATGTGCATCTCTCACCCCCCCATGTGCATCTCTCACCCCCCCCATGTGCATCTCTCATCCCCCCCACTCCTAGTTAATTAATTGTATTTAAGAAAAATAAAACTTGTTATACTTACCCCCATGCGATCCCTGCAGAATCCTGGCGCTCGTCCACGTCGCTGCCACCAGGCTCTCCTGACGTTCGGCCATGTGACGGTGCCACATACATAGCCAACAGCTTTTGTTTTGGCCAAAAGATTTTTAAAGCCGCCACCACGATAAGGTAGACTCTTCTGGCTGGGCCCTACTCTAACCTATTAAAATTTTCTTAAAATATCCAATACTCTTTTTAGATATATTTTTATTTAGTTTTCTTTAAGGGAATGTGTCATATACATTTTTTTTTAAAATGACCAATAATACCACATACAGGGAATACCGCCACACCATCACCAGACCACATATTACCACAACATAGTGACCGAATAATACCACACAGAAGGGAGAAAAACTGCCACACCATGACCAGACCACATATTACCACCACATTACTAATATTACCACCACATTACTAATATTACCATAAGTGTCATTATACACGGGAGCTCTATACATGGTATGTATAATGTAAGTGTCCAGGTAATCTAGTGATCACCAGTGACATTATACACAGGAGCTCTGTATATAGTGTCAGTGTACAGGTAATACAGTGATCACCAGTGACATTATACACAGGAGCTCTGTATATAGTGTACAGGTAATACAGGGATCACCAGTGACATTATACACAGGAGCTCTGTATATAGTGTACAGGTAATACAGGGATCACCAGTGACATTATACACAGGAGCTCCGTATATATTGTCAGTGTACAGGTAATACAGTGATCACCAGTGACATTATACACAGGAGCTCTGTATATAGTGTACAGGTAATACAGGGATCACCAGTGACATTATACACAGGAGCTCTGTATATAGTGTACAGGTAATACAGGGATCACCAGTGACATTATACACAGGAGCTCTGTATATATTGTCAGTGTACAGGTAATACAGTGATCACCAGTGACATTATACACAGGAGCTCTGTATATAGTGTCAGTGTACAGGTAATACAGTGATCACCAGTGACATTATACACAGGAGCTCTGTATATAGTGTACAGGTAATACAGTGATCACCAGTGACATTATACACAGGAGCCCGGTACATAGTATATAGTGTAAGTGTACATGTAATGCACTGACTCACTGGTGACGTCTCTAGGTGAAGTCCTTCAGCTACGCTTTTCTCCTTCATCCAGCACAGACCGCCATCACGTCTTCCAGCCAGGACTCGTCTCTGCATAAAATAACACAGTTATCTAGAGCACATTCCCCAACTTCTACATTACGCAGCTGAATACAGACGTGCATCCACCATCAATATATGGTTAGTTATTATGCAACCTACCATTCCAAATATAAATTGTAATCCACCACGGTGCCCCCATTAACTGTAAATAGGCACTTAATATATAATTTAATTAGAACCTCTACTCTATACTTCCTGCTCCCTGCATTCATTATTTACATGCACCCCCTGCCCCAATTCATTATATCATGTCCGTGCTCTCCCCACCCCATCGTCATTTATCATTTACTCTCCCCCACCCCACATTCATTATGTGCAGCTCATTATCCCCCTACTCCCAATTCCCCCATGTGCAGCTCATTTTCTCCCAATTCCCCCATGTGCAGCTCTCATCCCCCCATGAGCAGCTCTCACCACCCCCCATGTGCACATCTCTCATCCCCCTCCCCCACATGTGCCCCTCTCTCATCCCCCTCCCCCACATGTGCCCCTCTCTCATCCCCCTCCCCCACATGTGCCCCTCTCTCATCCCCCCCATGTGCAGCTCTCACCACCCCCCCATGTGCCCCTCTCTCATCCCCCTCCCCCACATGTGCCCCTCTCTCATCCCCCTCCCCCCCATGTGCCCCTCTCTCATCCCCCCCATGTGCATCTCTCATCCCCCCATGTGCATCTCTCATCCCCCCATGTGCATGTCTCATCCCCCCCATGTGCATCTCTCATCCCCCCCATGTGCATCTCTCATCCCCCCCATGTGCATCTCTCATCCCCCCACATGTGCACATCTCTCATCCCCCTCCCCCACATGTGCACCTCTCTCATCCCCCCATGTGCATCTCTTATCCCCCTCCCCCATGTGCATCTCTTATCTCCCCCCATGTGCATCTCTTATCCCCCCCCCATGTGCATCTCTTATCTCCCCCCATGTGCATCTCTTATCCCCCCCCCACATGTGCACCTCTCTCATCCCCCCCACCCCATGTGCATCTTTTATCATCTCCCCCCCACGTGCACCTCTCTCATCCCCCTCCCCCCACGTGCACCTCTCTCATCCCCCTCCCCCCACATGCACCTCTCTCATCCCCCTCCCCCCACATGTGCACCTCTCTCATCCCCCCCACCCCATGTGCATCTTTTATCATCTCCCCCCCCCCCATGTGCATCTCTTATCACACACACACACACCTCCCATTCCCCCCACTCCTAGTAAATTGTATTTTGAAAAAAACAAAACTTGTTATACTTACCCCCATGCGATCCCTGCAGAATCCTGGCGCTCGTCCAAATCGCTGACAGCAGGTTCTCCTGACTTCCGGCCATGTGACGGCGCCGTCACATGACCGGAAATCAGGGGAATCATGAAGGAGCTGCCGCAGGAGCGCAGCGCAGCGCTGAGATGTCCCGGACCCGGCGCTTAGCATGGGGCCGGGGGCCCCATGAGGAGAGAGACTAACAAGAGGGGTCCCCCAACGGGGCTCCAAAGGGGCCCCTACCGGCTGGGCCCCACACTGGAGTCAGGGCAGACATGCCCTGATGGCGGCCCTGCTGGAGGCTGGAGGGGCCCCCTCTCCCTCGGGGCCCCCGTTCAATGAACCGGCTGCACGGGCGGTAGTTCCGCCCCTGTTCTGAATACCTTGTTATTACATCCTATAGTTTCACTCTTTCCTGTCAAATCTACAATCAATAAAAGAAGGTTACAAGTTCACAGCCTCTCTTTTTCTTAAAGAAGACAGGGGGTTTAGCTATATGTCTCACTGCACACCGTGCTATCCTGTGAGGACAGAATAGTAATGATTGGCACAATGTGAAGGCATCGGTGTAGCAGCTGGACAGAACTACGACTCTGGCTACAGCATGCAGGACGGATTGGAGAGGATAAAGTTTGGTTAGGGGGAGAACAATCAATAGAGAGTTGCTGTAGTCCAGACGAGAGTGAATAAGAGGCAGTAAGATATTTTGCAGTTTCAAAGGTGACAAAAGGTTTAATTCTAGAGATGGTCTTAAGATACAGGTGACATGAGCGATTGGATATAGGGAATAAAGGAAAGTTTGGTGTCAAATATAACCCCAAGACAGCGGGCGTGCTGCTGGAGAGTTATGGCTGAACCATCCAAGGTAACTGCAAAATCGGGTATAGGTAGGTTAGTGGAGGGAGGAAACATGAGCAGATCAGTTTTGGAAAGATTCAGTTTTAGATAAAGGGACGACATAATGTTAGGGTGGATAATCACTGGTATCGGAAGTAATTTTTGAGAGATGTCAGCAGAAGAGGTGTATAATTTGTGTCAGCATAGAGATGGGACTGGAAACAAAATCTGCTGATGGTTTGTCCAATAGAAGCAGTGTATAGACAGAAGAGAAGGGGGCCTTAAGACTGAACCGTGAGGGACCCCAATAGTAAGAGGATGGACCTAGAATTGAACCCTGAGGGACCCCAACAGTAAGAGGATGGGACCTAGAACTGAAATCTGAGGGACCCCAACAGTAAGAGGAGGGGGCCTAGGACTGAACCCTGACCGTGGGAGCCTAAGATTGTACCCTGAGGAACCCTGACAGTAAAGAGGAGGGGACAAAGGACTGAATCCTGAGGAACCCCAACAGTAAGAGGAGGGAACCTAGGACGGAACCCTGACAATTAGAGGAGGGGACCTACGACTGAACCCTGAGGAACTCCGCCAGTAAGATGAAGGGACCTAGGACTGAACCCTAAGGATCCCGGACAATAAGAGTAAGGGACCTAGGACTGAACAATGAGGATCCCCGACAGAGGAGGGGACCTAGGACTGAACCCTGAGGAACCCCGACAGTAAGAGGAGGGGGCCTAGGACTGAACCCTGAATAATCCAGAGAAAAGGAGAAGGGGACCCCAACAGTAAAGGAAAGAGGAGAGGAAGAAGAGCCAGCAGATGATACAGTGAAGGAGCGGTCAGAGAGGTAGGAGTAGAACCAGGAGAGTGTGGTGTCCTTGAGGCTGATAGAGCGGAGCATAGTGAGGAGGAACTGGTGGTCCACGGTGTCAAATGCTGCAGAGATCCACGAGATCAGCAGGGAGCAGTGACCATTAGATTTAGCTGTTAGTAGATCATTAGAGACTTTAGTGAGGGCAGTTTCAGTAGAGTGTGAAAAGCAGAAACCGGATTGTAAAGGGTCAAGAAGAGCATTATCTAAGACAGTGGTCCCCAACCTTTTTTGCACCAGGGACCGGCTTGAAGCAAGATCATTTTTCCATGGCCCAGCAAGGAGGGGGTGGGGTGGGCGGGGCTTTGGTCATATGGGGGCGGGGTAATGGAGGGATTTGGAGTTTAGTGCATACTTATCATATAGTGTAGACCAGGTCCCCGCCAGGAGCTATGCCAGGAGCTCCACATAATGTGCTGTGCCAGGAGCCGCATCACTGAGGCCCCATCACGCCCTGCAGCAGGACAGGGCAGCTGTCCTGACAGCTGCTGTTCAGCTGCATTTACTTCATCCCAGGGGCGGACACAGACTGTAGTGGGCCCCTGTGCAAGAAATTTTTGGGGGCCCCCCCCGCCCTTCATAAGGCAACAAAGTTATGTAAACATAACCCCCCCATGTGCATCTCTCACCCCCCCATGTGCAGCTCACCCCCGTGCATCTCTCATCCCCCTCCGTGCATCTCTCATCCCCCTCCGTGCATCTCTCATCCCCCTCCGTGCATCTCTCATCCCCCTCCGTGCATCTCTCATCCACCCCCCGTGCATCTCTCATCCACCCCCCGTGCATCTCTCATCCCCCCCGTGCATCTCTCATCCACCCCCCGTGCATCTCTCATCCACCCCCCGTGCATCTCTCATCCACCCCCCGTGCATCTCTCATCCACCCCCCGTGCATCTCTCATCCACCCCCCGTGCATCTCTCATCCACCCCCCGTGCATCTCTCACCCCCCCGTGCATCTCTCACCCCCCCGTGCATCTCTCATCTCTCCCTTCCCTCCCATGTGCATCTCTCATCTCTCCCCTCCCCCCATGTGCATCTCTCATCTCTCCCCTCCCCCCATGTGCATCTCTCATCTCTCCCCTCCCCCATGTGCATCTCTCATCTCTCCCCTCCCCCCCATGTGGATCTCTCATCTCTCCCCTCCCCCATGTGCATCTCTCATCTCTCCCCTCCCCCCCATGTGGATCTCTCATCTCTCCCCTCCCCCCCATGTGGATCTCTCATCTCTCCCCTCCCCCATGTGCATCTCTCATCTCTGCCCTCCCCCCATGTGCATCTCCCATTCCCCCCACTCCTAGTTAATTGTATTTAAAAAAAAATAAAACTTGTTATACTTACCCCCATGCGATCCCTGCAGAATCCTGGCGCTCGTCCAAATCGCTGACACCAGGTTCTCCTGACTTCCGGCCATGTGACGGCGCCGTCACATGACCGGAAGTCAGGGGAATCATGAAGGTGCTGCCGCAGCAGCGCAGCGCTAAGATGTCCCGGACCCGGCGCTTAGCATGCGGCCGGGGGCACCATGAGGAGAGAGACGCACAAGAGGGGGGCTCCGAGGGGGCTCCTACCGGCCGGGCCCCATACTGGAGTCAGGGCAGTCATGCCCTGATGGCGGCCCTGCTGGAGGCTGGAGGGGCCCACTCTCCCCGCGGACCGGCTGAAAAACCCCAACGGCCCGGTCCTGGTCCGCGGACCGGCGGTTGGGGACCTCTGATCTAAGAGATGGTGGATGAGACGACATGCACCAAGAGTTCCAGGAGTTTAGAGATGAGGGGTGATTAGAGACCGGTCTGTAGTCAGCAGTGCAGTTCTGGTCCGGAGATGGATTTTGCAGTAAAGGAGTTGTGATGGGGTTTGAAGGAGGAGGGAAAGATATGGGAAGAAAGAGAGAGGTTAGATATTTTAGAAAATGGAGTGAAGAAAGCCGCACTTCCAGCGGGTAAATAAAAGCAATGTCTTTATTCTTCAACCCATAAAAATGACAGAGAAGGATAAAAAGCTGACGCGTTCCTGGCGTCTTACACACCCTTAATTATAGTATAACTTTGTAGTGACAGTGGTCTTGGTTTAAGCTAGACAGCCAATCACAGGAGACCTATGAGTGACGCATATATTTTAATAAGGAAAAACATGTGCATGCACCATTGTTTTGATAAATACAAAATATGACCAATCAATAAATATAGAAAAGATCACTTTTATAGTTCATACCCCTGGGATACTTTGTGTCTAATTTTAATATCCAAAATGCCTCCCACAACAGCGCTTTTGCCAACTGCCCCCTCTAGGAGAGTAAGGAAGTTATTCTCTTCCAAAGAATTTGAAATGCGTTAAGTCACAATTGTGTGTAGTAACTGTGAGGAGCTGCCCAATTACTAAAGACTATGAGACTTTTCCAGCACGGGGCACCGTTTCCGTGGATATTATTATTGTGGGGTTTTTTTTTAGAAATTTGCCCGGCTGTGTTTTATTAATGTTCTGCTTGCTCGTTACTTTATGTACACTAATTTTACTTGTAAAGTGTCCAGCATTCCACTAATCTCATTAGTATCTCAGGAGCCTCTAACCATTGTTCAAAAATTGTCTAGGCCCATTGTGTGTGTTGAAAGAAGATCCGGTGGAGCCTTCACCACAGGGAGTCTTACATGCAGACCCAGGTGTAGCGATCACCTGAGAAAGATCCCTCCACTAATGCACACTTAGCTTTGGGGGGAGGGTGAGAGAAGTTCTGCCCATTCGGGGGGCTGATCCCAGTGAAGGAGAAGAGAGACATTTAGTCAAAGCGTTGTGTGGCTGGATGAAGACTGCTGGATGAAGACTGCTGGATGAAGCATCTGCTGGATGAAGACTGTTGGATCAAGCATCTGTTGGATGAAGACTACTGGATCAAGCATCTGCTGGATGATAATTGCTGGATGAAGACTGCTGGATGAAGCATCTGCTGGATGAAGACTGTTGGATCAAGCATCTGTTGGATGAAGACTACTGGATGAAGCATCTGCTGGATGATAATTGCTGGATGAAGACTGCTGGATGAAGACTGCTGGATGAAGCATCTGCTGGATGAAGACTGTTGGATGAAGCATCTGTTGGATGAAGACTGTTGGATGAAGCATCTGCTGGATGAAGACTGTTGGATGAAGCATCTGCTGGATGAATACTGCTGGATGAAGCATCTGTTGGATGAAGACTGCTGGATGAAGACTGCGGGATGAAGCATCTGCTGGATGAAGACTGCTGGATGAAGCATCTGCTGGATGAAGACTGCGGGATGAAGCATCTGCTGGATGAAGACTGCTGGATGAAGCATCTGCTGGATGAAGACTGCAGGGTGAAAACTGCTGGGTGAAGACTGTTGGATGAAGCATCTGCTGGATGAAGCATCTGCTGGATGAAGACTGTTGGATGAAGACTGTTGGATGAAGCATCTGCTGGATGAAGACTGTTAGATGAAGACTGCTGGATGAAGCATCTGTTGGGAGACTTTCCTTCATGCAGGAAAATCGAAGTTGGAATTTCTTTGATGTAACTCTAAAGTCTGAGGAAAAGTGTTTGCTTTTTCTTTGAGCGTGGCATGAAAGCTGTGGGAATGTAAAGAGAGTTTTTGGTGTTGATAGATCAATAGTTGGGAAATTGAGGAGTCTAATTGTCTCTATGGACGATCCCTTCATGGAGGAACAAGAAGTTCTTCAGTATTTAAAAGCATGAACAGTATGGTGAACTTTCAGAATAACTATTTGAATAAAATTGGAGTTTGGAAAAGTAAACGGAGGTTTCTTGTTTGGATGGAAAAAGGTGAGGAGTTTCTTGTTGGGAAAATGATGGAAAATGGGATTTTGCTATTGGGAAACTGGCAGGAAGAAGTGAAGATGAAAAGTTTGTGTACTCGGAGGATTGTGGAAAGAGGAAAGAAGAAGTCAAGAGAGAAGATAACTGGAAGCAGACTGTTTTCATGGAAGGAATGGTGGTTAATAGGAAAAATGGGAGAAAGAAAGGGAAAGCATTAGTAGATATGAATGTGGAAAAGGTAGTGAATCGGAAACAGGATTGAGTGAATATTGTGAAGATGAAGACTTTTTTGTGGAGTTTATGGATTATGATGAGAAAATCATTCAGTTTTGAGTCCGCGGACCGCCGTGCCGCCGGAAATGATGCAGCTGGAAAGAATGCGGACTCGCATAAGGAGGACAAAACAATGATTGTGATGAGAGCAATGGCATTATTATAGCATAGTTAAAATGACTGGGCCTGAAAGAGAGAGGCCGTTGAAATATTCACTATAGCAACCAAATACATATAGGAAACCTATAAGCCTCGCCCCGGAAGTGACATAGGACGCCCCGGAAGTGACATAGGACGCCCCGGAAGGAGGGAAAGTAAACCTATTTAAACGGAGGAAGTGAATGTGTGGGCTATCTCCCCATATACTTGTTGGAATAAAAGTGGTGGCCGCACTCTGCACCGCTAGGAATGAAGACGCACCACTGTGAGGGTCATTGACGTTTTCGTTTTATTCACTTTGGCACTTTAGAAGCACGGAGTCACCTTTTCTCTCGCAGCATTTGTGTCTTCCCCAAAATACCAAACCTGCTCCTCTGGCGATTTCTCCATAAGGAAAAAGAAACACGTCTGGAGGGATTTTTTTATGAGATAGTTTACACTTGGGTACTGCCCTTGTTAGGGCAGGGGCTACCTCCAGGGGCACAACAGGGTAGTATTAGTCCCAGAATAAGATCTGCTGATATGGACGGAGAATCCCTGACGGTGTCTGCATGCAAAATAGGTGAGATCCACACATTTTCTCTCTATATGGCACTATAGCACTTTATATTATAATTCATGCTATTTAACAATCAGGACTGGATATATTTATTAGGAGACTTAATCTTATAAATTTTTGTAATGAACTTTGTGTCCTGAGGTTAAAAAGTTTTTTTTGAGTCATTATATAATATATATGGATTGAGGACATAATAATGTTTTTATAATTAAAGGTTATGTTTTAGGAGAATCCTTTCTGCTGTTTGTTGTTGTGGATACGGAGGAGTTTCTCTGCCATATGTTAAACAGGTTGTTGCTATTCAATGAATAGATTTGTTAGTTTTAAAGAATTTAAAGGTTCTAATGATGAAGAACTATTTGTGGAAGTTTTCTGCCACGATGGACTATCTGAGTGAGATTGGAAGAGGAAAAAGAAATCGGTCTTCACAGCCCCACCGGGTCACTCGGGGTCCCGTATTGTCAAACCGGTCTCCAAAAACTTACAGCAACGGGAATGAAGAAATGGAAAAGCTGCGGATTCAGATAAAGAAAAAAAACCTTCAAAGTTCAGAGTGCTCTGCAAAATCCTGCAGCCATGTGATGCCCCGCCTCCTGCTGTGTTTTGCATATCTCCCAGGATGCACCTGACCAGTATTCACAATTGTAACATTTTCTCTTGTGAACGTGACCCCACAATCCATCCAGGAGCCGTCCTCTCCGCGGGTGTGATGAGCGCAGCGCAGGCTCCGGGTGACGCCGGCCGCTCTCCTCTCTATACTCTGGTTTCTCTTCAGATCGAATAAATCTTTCGCCTTTTACTAAAGATTTCCGTGGAGAGGAACAATTATGAGTTTCAGATAATTTTTTGATGCCCGGCGCTCGCTGGGCTTCCTGCACTGGTGAAAAGTAGATGTGAAGGGTCATGTAATGGTCTTTTGGCTGAGATCAAGTGCAGTGATACAGCTGTTTCCTGCTTGGTCTTGGTCTGAGGTTCTCAGGATCTCTGGCTCCTTGTTATGGGGGGGGGGATCTTCTTTCTCTACTGATATTAGGGAGTTGGATTAGTCCTTGGGCAATGGGAAATGATCAGTATTCTCACAACACATAGGAGGCAACTGAGGAATATTGGTGGAAAATGGAGTTCTGTAATAAGAGGAATTGTTTGAGGATTATTCTGAAGGAAAGCACAAGGAAGACTGCTGGATGAAGCATCTGTTGGATGAAGACTGCTGGATGAAGACTGCTGGATGAAGCATCTGCTGGATGAAGACTGCTGGATGAAGCATCTGTTGGATGAAGACTGCTGGATGAAGCATCTGCAGGATGAAGCATCTGCTGGATGAAGACTGCTGGATGAAGACTGCTGGATGAAGCATCTGCTGGATGAAGCATCTGCTGGATGAGGACAGCTGGATGAAGACTGCTGGATGAAGCATCTGCTGGATGAAGACTGTTGGATGAAGCATCTGCTGGATGAAGACTGTTAGATGAAGCATCTGCTGGATGAATACTGCTGGATGAAGCATCTGTTGGATGAAGACTGCTGGATGAAGACTGCTGGATGAAGCATCTGCTGGATGAACACTGCTGGATGAAGCATCTGCTGGATGAAGACTGCTGGATGAAGACTGCTGGATGAAGCATCTGCTGGATGAAGACTGCTGGATGAAGCATCTGCTGGATGAAGACTGCTGTATGAAGCATCTGCTGGATGAAGACTG
This sequence comes from Phyllobates terribilis, assembly GCF_046119375.1. Lineage (NCBI taxonomy): Eukaryota > Metazoa > Chordata > Amphibia > Anura > Dendrobatidae > Phyllobates > Phyllobates terribilis. Next base: position 197,992,767 of record NW_027362768.1, read on the forward strand.
CTGGATGAAGCATCTGCTGGATGAATACTGCTGGATGAAGCATCTGCTGGATGAAGACTGCTGGATGAAGCATCTGCTGGATGAAGACTGCTGGATGAAGACTGCTGGAGGAAGCATCTGCTGGAGGAAGCCTGCTGGTTGAAGCATCTGCTGGATGAAGCCTGCTGGATGAAGCATCTGCTGGATGAAGACTGCTGGATGAAGACTGCTGGATGAAGCATCTGCTGGATGAAGACTGCTGGATGAAGCATCTGCTGGATGAAGACTGCTGGATGAAGACTGCTGGATGAAGACTGCTGGATGAAGCATCTGCTGGATGAAGACTGCAGGAGGAAGACTGCTGGATGAAGCATCTGCTGGATGAAGCATCTGCTGGATGAAGACTGCTGGATGAAGCATCTGTTGGATGAAGACTGTTGGATGAAGACTGCTGGATGAAGACTTCTGGGTGAAGACTGCTGGGTGAAGACTGCTGGGTGAAGACTGCTGGATGAACACTGCTGGTTGAAGCATCTGCTGGATGAAGACTGCTGGATGAAGCATCTGCTGGATGAATACTGCTGGATGAAGCATCTGTTGGATGAAGACTGCTGGATGAAGCATCTGCTGGATGAAGACTGCTGGATGAAGACTGCTGGATGAAGCATCTGCTGGATGAAGACTGTTGGATCAAGCATCTGTTGGATGAAGACTACTGGATCAAGCATCTGCTGGATGATAATTGCTGGATGAAGACTGCTGGATGAAGCATCTGCTGGATGAAGACTGTTGGATCAAGCATCTGTTGGATGAAGACTACTGGATGAAGCATCTGCTGGATGATAATTGCTGGATGAAGACTGCTGGATGAAGACTGCTGGATGAAGCATCTGCTGGATGAAGACTGTTGGATGAAGCATCTGTTGGATGAAGACTGTTGGATGAAGCATCTGCTGGATGAAGACTGTTGGATGAAGCATCTGCTGGATGAATACTGCTGGATGAAGCATCTGTTGGATGAAGACTGCTGGATGAAGACTGCGGGATGAAGCATCTGCTGGATGAAGACTGCTGGATGAAGCATCTGCTGGATGAAGACTGCAGGGTGAAAACTGCTGGGTGAAAACTGCTGGGTGAAGACTGTTGGATGAAGCATCTGCTGGATGAAGCATCTGCTGGATGAAGACTGTTGGATGAAGACTGTTGGATGAAGCATCTGCTGGATGAAGACTGTTAGATGAAGACTGCTGGATGAAGCATTTGTTGGGAGACTTTCCTTCATGCAGGAAAATCGAAGTTGGAATTTCTTTGATGTAACTCTAAAGTCTGAGGAAAAGTGTTTGCTTTTTCTTTGAGCGTGGCATGAAAGCTGTGGGAATGTAAAGAGAGTTTTTGGTGTTGATAGATCAATAGTTGAGAAATTGAGGAGTCTAATTGTCTCTATGGACGATCCCTTCATGGAGGAACAAGAAGTTCTTCAGTATTTAAAAGCATGAACAGTATGGTGAACTTTCAGAATAACTATTTGAATAAAATTGGAGTTTGGAAAAGTAAACGGAGGTTTCTTGTTTGGATGGAAAAAGGCGAGGAGTTTCTTGTTGGGAAAATGATGGAAAATGGGATTTTGCTATTGGGAAACTGGCAGGAAGAAGTGAAGATGAAAAGTTTGTGTACTCGGAGGATTGTGGAAAGAGGAAAGAAGAAGTCAAGAGAGAAGATAACTGGAAGCAGACTGTTTTCATGGAAGGAATGGTGGTTAATAGGAAAAATGGGAGAAAGAAAGGGAAAGCATTAGTAGATATGAATGTGGAAAAGGTAGTGAATCGGAAACAGGATTGAGTGAATATTGTGAAGATGAAGACTTTTTTGTGGAGTTTATGGATTATGATGAGAAAATCATTCAGTTTTGAGTCCGCGGACCGCCGTGCCGCTGGAAATGATGCAGCTGGAAAGAATGCGGACTCGCATAAGGAGGACAAAACAATGATTGTGATGAGAGCAATGGCATTATTATAGCATAGTTAAAATGACTGGGCCTGAAAGAGAGAGGCCGTTGAAATATTCACTATAGCAACCAAATACATATAGGAAACCTATAAGCCTCGCCCCGGAAGTGACATAGGACGCCCCGGAAGTGACATAGGACGCCCCGGAAGGAGGGAAAGTAAACCTATTTAAACGGAGGAAGTGAATGTGTGGGCTATCTCCCCATATACTTGTTGGAATAAAAGTGGTGGCCGCACTCTGCACCGCTAGGAATGAAGACGCACCACTGTGAGGGTCATTGACGTTTTCGTTTTATTCACTTTGGCACTTTAGAAGCACGGAGTCACCTTTTCTCTCGCAGCATTTGTATCTTCCCCAAAATACCAAACCTGCTCCTCTGGGGATTTCTCCATAAGGAGAAAGAAACGCGTCTGGAGGGATTTTTTTATGAGATAGTTTACACTTGGGTACTGCCCTTGTTAGGGCAGGGGCTACCTCCAGGGGCACAACAGGGTAGTATTAGTCCCAGAATAAGATCTGCTGATATGGACGGAGAATCCCTGACGGTGTCTGCATGCAAAATAGGTGAGATCCACACGTTTTCTCTCTATATGGCACTATAGCACTTTATATTATAATTCATGCTATTTAACAATCAGGACTGGATATATTTATTAGGAGACTTAATCTTATAAATATTTGTAATGAACTTTGTGTCCTGAGGTTAAAAAGTTTTTTTTGAGTCATTATATAATATATATGGATTGAGGACATAATAATGTTTTTATAATTAAAGGTTATGTTTTAGGAGAATCCTTTCTGCTGTTTGTTGTTGTGGATACGGAGGAGTTTCTCTGCCATATGTTAAACAGGTTGTTGCTATTCAATGAATAGATTTGTTAGTTTTAAAGAATTTAAAGGCTCTAATGATGAAGAACTATTTGTGGAAGTTTTCTGCCACGATGGACTATCTGAGTGAGATTGGAAGAGGAAAAAGAAATCGGTCTTCACAGCCCCACCGGGTCACTCGGGGTCCCGTATTGTCAAACCGGTCTCCAAAAACTTACAGCAACGGGAATGAAGAAACGGAAAAGGTGCGGATTCAAAAAAAGAAAAAAACCGCTCAAAGTTCAGAGTGCTCTGCAAAATCCTGCAGCCATGTGACGCCCTGCCTCCTGCTGTGATTTGCATATCTCCCAGGATGCACCTGACCAGTATTCACAATTGTAACATTTTCTCTTGTGAACGTGACCCCACAATCCATCCAGCAGCCGTCCTCTCCGCGGCTGTGATGAGCACAGCACAGGCCCCGGGTGACGCCGGCCGCTCTCCTCTGTATACTCTGGTTTCTCTTCAGATCGAATAAATCTTTCGCCTTTTACTAAAGATTTCCGTGGAGAGGAACAATTATGAGTTTTAGATAATTTTTTGATGCCTGGCGCTCGCTGGGCTTCCTGCACTGGTGAAAAGTAGAAGTGAAAGTCTTCTGTGTGCGAAGAGTTTCTACAAAGGGCAAGAGGTGCAAGACTGGAATCAGCAATCCTGAGAATCAATACTGACCCTTTAACAACACTTGTCACATGATAAAAGCCTAACAGAATCAGCACGTAGACACGTTCAGTGTGTGTCCTATGTGATAGATGACTGAAAACCATTGTTGGATCGGATGGGCCTTGGGTGGGTCCGGCATCTCGAAGTGATTGGGGACGGGATAGGTCCAGTGTCTCATGGCGATTGGGTCCTGGGGTGAGTCCGTCTCACTGTGATTAGGGGTTGGGGTGGGTCTGGCATCTCGGAGTGATTGGGGTCCGGGTAGGTCCGGAGTCTCATGGCGATTGGGTCCTGGGGTGAGTCCAATGTCTCACTGTGATTAGGGGTTGGGGTGGGTCTGACATCTAGGAGTGACTGAGGTCCGGGGTAGGTTCGGTGTCTCATGGCGATTTGGGTCCTGGGTTGAGTCCAGCGTCTCACTGTGATTAGGGGTTGGGGTGGGTCTGGCATCTCGGAGTGATTGGGGTCCGGGGTAGGTCCGGTGTCTCATGGCGATTGGGTCCTGGGGTGAGTCCGACGTCTCACTGTGATTAGGGGTTGGGGTGGGTCCGACGTCTCACTGTGATTAGGGGTTGGGGCGGGTCCGACGTCTCACTGTGATTAGGAGTTGGGGTGGGTCCGACGTCTCACTGTGATTAGGGGCTTGGGTGGGTCCGACGTCTCACTGTGATTAGGAGTTGGGATGGGTCCGACGTCTCACTGTGATTAGGGGCTTGGGTGGGTCCGGCATCTCGAAGTGATTGGGGACGGGATAGGTCCAGTGTCTCATGGCGATTGGGTCCTGGGGTGAGTCCAACGTCTCACTGTGATTAGGGGTTGGGGCGGGTCTGGCATCTCGGAGTGATTGGGGTCCGGGGTAGGTCCGGAGTCTCATGGCGATTGGGTCCTGGGGTGAGTCCAACGTCTCACTGTGATTAGGGGTTGGGGCGGGTCTGGTATCTCGGAGTGATTGGGGTCCGGGGTAGGTCCGGAGTCTCATGGCGATTGGGTCCTGGGGTGAGTCCAACGTCTCACTGTGATTAGGGGTTGGGGTGGGTCCGGCGTCTCTGAGTGATTGTGGTCCGGTGTCTCGCGGCGATTGGGGCCTGGGCTGGGTCCGACGTCTTACTGTGATTAGGGGCTGGGGTGGGTCCGACGTCTCACTGTGATTAGGGGTTGGAGTGGGTCCGGCTTCTCTGAGTGATTGGGGTCCGGTGTCTCGCAGTGATTGGGGCCTGGACTGGGTCTGACGTCTCACTGTGATTAGGGGTTGGGGTGGGTCCGACGTCTCACTGTGATTAGGGGTTGGAGTGGGTCTGATGTCTCGCAGTACCTGGGGGCTCAGTTCTCTTTGGATTTTGTTTGATTATGTGAAAAATAATCTGAACAGAGCCATTGACTTGAATGAGAAACTGAATGTGAAGTGTAATATTGTGGCGGCATTTGCTCAGTGAAGTGACCGCCCCATCGGGGGAACATCTGAATTCCGGTTACTGGGTTAATGGCGTCATGTGTTCTCCAATTAGAAAATGCCCTGCTCTGTGGAGATTTTGTTCGTCAGAGCTCGGATACCCCCACGCTCCATCAGATGTGGTATATGAGAGGCGCATGGCTCGGGGAACACGTATTCAGTAAATCAGAAGCTGCCGTTCTAAGTATCCGGCAATACGGCGCTCAATATGGTTCTGTGCGGCCCACCGTATAATAATTACATTGATGAACTTATAAATTGTGATACCACGTAGTGTACTCCATCTACTGTGACTGTTACAGAATGCCGGACATGGGATGCACTACTAGAAAATGAAAACAACGGATTTGTGAACATTTAGGAAACATTGTTAAAAAAATGTGTCTTACTCTGGTGAAAACACTTTGTTACTGTAAAGATCTGAGGTTGTGGGTTGTAAGTAATCACCTCGGCAGGTTACCGATGCAACAATATCTTATTGATCACATCCATGTTAATACAGCAATTCCAGGTAAATGGCCAAAATACGGTTCTCTCAGTCCTTAAGTTCCCAACCTGGGATCAGTAGTTCCATTGGCTTTGTATAAGACCATACTCACTGTCTCCCAACTTTTGGTTGGCCCACAGATTTCATATCTCCAGTATAGTCTGTAGTCACAGTCCATGATCCTCCAGACGACAGATAAATCAATAGAAACACAGGTATCCAGTAGCCATAATCCTTTACGAGAGTTTAAATCCAAACGACATATCCTATAATGGTAACATGTTTATCCATCCATCCTTCCAAGTCCACAGTCTCCATCCTCTTCCTTCAATGTCCTTCATCCAGCAGTCTTCATCCAGCAGTCTTCATCCAGCAGATGCTTCATCCAGCAGTCTTCATCCAGCAGTCTTCATCCAGCAGATGCTTCATCCAGCAGGCTTCATCCAGCAGATGCTTCAACCAGCAGGCTTCATCCAGCAGATGCTTCATCCAGCAGTCTTCATCCAGCAGATGCTTCATCCAGCAGTCTTCATCCAGCAGATGCTTCATCCAGCAGTCTTCATCCAGCAGATGCTTCATCCAGCAGTCTTCATCCAGCAGATGCTTCATACAGCAGTCTTCATCCAGCAGATGCTTCATCCAGCAGTCTTCATCCAGCAGATGCTTCATCCAGCAGTCTTCATCCAGCAGATGCTTCATCCAGCAGTCTTCATCCAGCAGATGCTTCATCCAGCAGTCTTCATCCAGCAGATGCTTCATACAGCAGTCTTCATCCAGCAGATGCTTCATCCAGCAGTCTTCATCCAACAGATGCTTCATCCAGCAGTATTCATCCAGCAGATGCTTCATCCAGCAGTCTTCATCCAGCAGATGCTTCATCCAGCAGTGTTCATCCAGCAGTCTTCACCCAGCAGTCTTCACCCAGCAGTCTTCACCCAGAAGTCTTCATCCAGCAGTCTTCATCCAGCAGTCTTCATCCAACAGTCTTCATCCAACAGATGCTTCATCCAGCAGTCTTCATCCAGCAGATGCTTTATCCAGCAGATGCTTCATCCAGCAGTCTTCCTCCTGCAGTCTTCATCCAGCAGATGCTTCATCCAGCAGTCTTCATCCAGCAGTCTTCATCCAGCAGATGCTTCATCCAGCAGTCTTCATCCAGCAGATGCTTCATCCAGCAGTCTTCATCCAGCAGTTTTCATCCAGCAGATGCTTCATCCAGCAGGCTTCATCCAGCAGATGCTTCAACCAGCAGGCTTCATCCAGCAGATGCTTCATCCAGCAGTCTTCATCCAGCAGATGCTTCATCCAGCAGTCTTCATCCAGCAGATGCTTCATCCAGCAGTCTTCATCCAGCAGATGCTTCATCCAGCAGTCTTCATCCAGCAGATGCTTCATACAGCAGTCTTCATCCAGCAGATGCTTCATCCAGCAGTCTTCATCCAGCAGATGCTTCATCCAGCAGTCTTCATCCAGAAGTCTTCATCCAGCAGATGCTTCATCCAGCAGTGTTCATCCAGCAGATGCTTCATCCAGCAGTCTTCATCCAACAGATGCTTCATCCAGCAGTATTCATCCAGCAGATGCTTCATCTAACAGTCTTCATCCAGCAGATGCTTCATCCAACAGTCTTCATCCAGCAGATGCTTCATCCAACAGTCTTCATCCAGCAGATGCTTCATCCAGCAGTTTTCATCCAGCTGTCTTCATCCAGCAGATGCTTCATCCAGCAGTGTTCATCCAGCAGTCTTCATCCAACAGATGCTTCATCCAGCAGTATTCATCCAGCAGATGCTTCATCCAGCAGTCTTCATCCAGCAGATGCTTCATCCAGCAGTGTTCATCCAGCAGTCTTCACCCAGCAGTCTTCACCCAGAAGTCTTCATCCAGCAGTCTTCATCCAGCAGTCTTCATCCAGCAGTCTTCATCCAACAGTCTTCATCCAACAGATGCTTCATCCAGCAGTCTTCATCCAGCAGATGCTTCATCCAGCAGATGCTTCATCCAGCAGTCTTCCTCCTGCAGTCTTCATCCAGCAGATGCTTCATCCAGCAGTCTTCATCCAGCAGTCTTCATCCAGCAGTCTTCATCCAGCAGATGCTTCATCCAGCAGTCTTCATCCAGCAGATGCTTCATCCAGCAGTCTTCATCCAGCAGTCTTCATCCAGCAGATGCTTCATCCAGCAGGCTTCATCCAGCAGATGCTTCAACCAGCAGGCTTCATCCAGCAGATGCTTCATCCAGCAGTCTTCATCCAGCAGATGCTTCATCCAGCAGTCTTCATCCAGCAGATGCTTCATCCAGCAGTCTTCATCCAGCAGATGCTTCATCCAGCAGTCTTCATCCAGCAGATGCTTCATCCAGCAGTCTTCATCCAGCAGATGCTTCATACAGCAGTCTTCATCCAGCAGATGCTTCATCCAGCAGTCTTCATCCAGCAGATGCTTCATCCAGCAGTCTTCATCCAGCAGTCTTCATCCAGCAGATGCTTCATCCAGCAGTGTTCATCCAGCAGATGCTTCATCCAGCAGTCTTCATCCAGCAGTCTTCATCCAACAGATGCTTCATCCAGCAGTATTCATCCAGCAGATGCTTCATCCAACAGTCTTCATCCAGCAGATGCTTCATCCAACAGTCTTCATCCAGCAGATGCTTCATCCAGCAGTCTTCATCCAGCAGTCTTCATCCAGCAGATGCTTCATCCAGCAGTGTTCATCCAGCAGATGCTTCATCCAGCAGTCTTCATCCAGCAGTCTTCATCCAACAGATGCTTCATCCAGCAGTATTCATCCAGCAGATGCTTCATCCAACAGTCTTCATCCAGCAGATGCTTCATCCAACAGTCTTCATCCAGCAGATGCTTCATCCAGCAGTCTTCATCCAGCTGTCTTCATCCAGCAGATGCTTCATCCAGCAGTGTTCATCCAGCAGTCTTCATCCAACAGATGCTTCATCCAGCAGTATTCATCCAGCAGATGCTTCATCCAGCAGTCTTCATCCAACAGATGCTTCATCCAGCAGTCTTCATCCAACAGATGCTTCATCCTGCAGATGCTTCATGCAGCAGATGCTTCATCCAGCAGTCTTCATCCAGCAGATGCTTCATCCAGCAGTCTTCATCCAGCAGTCTTCATCCAACAGATGCTTCATCCAGCAGATGCTTCATCCAGCAGTCTTCATCCAGCTGTCTTCATCCAGCAGATGCTTCATCCAGCAGTGTTCATCCAGCAGTCTTCATCCAACAGATGCTTCATCCAGCAGTATTCATCCAGCAGATGCTTCATCCAGCAGTCTTCATCCAACAGATGCTTCATCCAGCAGTCTTCATCCAACAGATGCTTCATCCTGCAGATGCTTCATGCAGCAGATGCTTCATCCAGCAGTCTTCATCCAGCAGATGCTTCATCCAGCAGTCTTCATCCAGCAGATGCTTCATACAGCAGTCTTCATCCAACAGATGCTTCATCCAGCAGTCTTCATCCAGCAGTCTTCATCCAACAGATGCTTCATCCAGCAGTCTTCATCCAGCAGATGCTTCATCCAGCAGATGCTTCTTCCAGCAGTCTTCATCCAACAGATGCTTCATCCAGCAGATGCTTCATCCAGCAGTCTTCCTTGTGCTTTCCTTCAGAATAATCCTCAAACAATTCCTCTTATTACAGAACTCCATTTTCCACCAATATTCCTCAGTTGCCTCCTATGTGTTGTGAGAATACTGATCATCTCCCATTGCCCAAGGACTAATCCAACTCCCTAATATCAGTAGAGCAAGAAGATCCCCCCCCCCATAACAAGGAGCCAGGGACCCTGAGAACCTCAGACCAAGACCAAGCAGGAAACAGCTGTATCACTGCACTTGATCTCAGCCAAAAGACAATTACATGAACCTTCACATCTACTTTTCACCAGTGCAGGAAGCCCAGCGAGCACCGGGCATCAAAAAATTATCTGAAACTCATAATTGTTCCTCTCCACGGAAATCTTTAGTAAAAGGCGAAAGATTTATTCAATCTGAAGAGAAACCAGAGTATAGAGAGGAGAGCGGCCGGCGTCACCCGGGGCCTGCGCTGCGCTCATCACACCCGCGGAGAGGACGGCTCCTGGATGGATTGTGGGGTCACGTTCACAAGAGAAAATGTTACAATTGTGAATACTGGTCAGGTGCATCCTGGGAGATATGCAAATCACAGCAGGAGGAGGGGCATCACATGGCTGCAGGATTTAGCAGAGCACTCTGAACTTTGAGGTTTTCTTTTTCTGAATCCGCAGCTTTTCCATTTCTTCATTCCCGTTGCTGTAAGTTTTTGGAGACCGGTTTGACAATACGGGACCCCGAGTGACCCGGTGGGGCTGTGAAGACCGATTTCTTTTTCCGCTTCCAATCTCACTCAGATAGTCCATCGTGGCAGAAAACTTCCACAAATAGTTCTTCATCATTAGAGCCTTTAAATTCTTTAAAACTAACAAATCTATTAATTGAATAGCAACAACCTGTTTAACATATGGCAGAGAAACTCCTCCGTATCCACAACAACAAACAGCAGAAAGGATTCTCCTAAAACATAACCTTTAATTATAAAAACATTATTATGTCCTCAATCCATATATATTATATAATGACTCAAAAAAAACTTTTTAACCTCAGGACACAAAGTTCATTACAAATATTTATAAGATTAAGTCTCCTAATAAATATATCCAGTCCTGATTGTTAAATAGCATGAATTATAATATAAAGTGCTATAGTGCCATATAGAGAGAAAATGTGTGGATCTCACCTATTTTGCATGCAGACACCGTCAGGGATTCTCCGTCCATATCAGCAGATCTTATTCTGGGACTAATACTACCCTGTTGTGCCCCTGGTGTTAGCCCCTGCCCTAACAAGGGCAGTACCCAAGTGTAAACTATCTCATAAAAAAATCCCTCCAGACGCGTTTCTTTCTCCTTATGGAGAAATCGCCAGAGGAGCAGGTTTGGTATTTTGGGGAAGATACAAATGCTGCGAGAGAAAAGGTGACTCCGTGCTTCTAAAGTGCCAAAGTGAATAAAACGAAAACGTCAATGACCCTCACAGTGGTGCGTGTTCATTCCTAGCGGTGCAGAGTGCAGCCACCACTTTTATTCCAACAAGTATATGGGGAGACAGTCCACACATTCACTTCCTCCGTTTAAATAGGTTTACTTTCCCTCCTTCCGGGGCGTCCTATGTCACTTCCGGGGCGTCCTATGTCACTTCCGGTGCGAGGCTTATAGGTTTCCTATATGTATTTGGTTGCTATAGTGAATATTTCAAGGGCCTCTCTATTTCAGGCCCAGTCATTTTAACTATGCTATAATAATGCCATTGCTCTCATCACAATCATTGTTTTGTCCGCCTTATGCGAGTCCGCATTCTTTCCAGCTGCATCATTTCCGGCGGCACGGCGGTCCGCGGACTCACATAAGGAGGACAAAACTGAATGATTTTCTCATCATAATCCATAAACTCCACAAAAAAAGTCTTCATCTTCACAATATTCACTCAATCCTGTTTCCGATTCACTACCTTTTCCACATTCATATCTACTAATGCTTTCCCTTTCTTTCTCCCATTTTTCCTATTAACCACCATTCCTTCCATGAAAACAGTCTGCTTCCAGTTATCTTCACTCTTCACTTCTTCTTTCCTCTTTCCACAATCCTCCGAGTACACAAACTTTTCATCTTCACTTCTTCCTGCCAGTTTCCCAATAGCAAAATCCCATTTTCCAACAATCATTTTCCCAACAAGAAACTCCTCGCCTTTTTCCATCCAAACAAGAAACCTCCGTTTACTTTTCCAAACTCCAATTTTATTCTAATAGTTCTTCTGAAAGTTCACCATACTGTTCATGCTTTTAAATACTGAAGAACTTCTTTTTCCTCCATGAAGGGATCGTCCATAGAGACAATTAGACTCCTCAGTTTCCCAACTATTGAACTATGAACACCAAAAACTCTCTTTACATTCCCACAGCTTTCATGCCACGATCAAAGAAAAAGCAAACACTTTTCCTCAGACTTTAGAGTTACATCAAAGAAATTCCAACTTCGATTTTCCTGCATGAAGGAAAGTCTCCCAACAGATGCTTCATCCAGCAGTCTTCATCCAGCAGATGCTTCATCCAGCAGTCTTCATCCAGCAGATGCTTCATCCAGCAGTCTTCATCCAGCAGTCTTCATCCAGCAGATGCTTCATCCAGCAGTGTTCATCCAGCAGTCTTCATCCAGCAGATGCTTCATCCAGCAGTCTTCATCCAGCAGATGCTTCATCCAGCAGTGTTCATCCAGCAGTCTTCACCCAGCAGTCTTCACCCAGCAGTCTTCATCCAGCAGTCTTCATCCAGCAGTCTTCATCCAACAGTCTTCATCCAACAGATGCTTCATCCAGCAGTCTTCATCCAGCAGTCTTCATCCAGCAGTCTTCATCCAGCAGATGCTTCATCCAGCAGATGCTTCATCCAGCAGTCTTCCTCCAGCAGTCTTCATCCAGCAGATGCTTCATCCAGCAGTCTTCATCCAGCAGTCTTCATCCAGCAGATGCTTCAACCAGCAGTCTTCATCCAGCAGATGCTTCATCTAGCAGTCTTCATCCAGCAGTCGCTTCATCCAGCAGATGCTTCATCCAGCAGGCTTCATCCAGCAGATGCTTCATCCAGCAGTCTTCATCCAGCAGATGCTTCATCCAGCAGATGCTTCATCCAGCAGTCTTCATCCAGCACATGCTTCATCCAGCAGTCTTCATCCAGCAGATGCTTCATCCAGCAGTCTTCATCCAGCAGATGCTTCATACAGCAGTCTTCATCCAACAGATGCTTCATCGAGCAGTCTTCATCCAGTAGTCTTCATCCAACAGATGCTTCATCCAGCAGTCTTCATCCAACAGATGCTTCATCCAGCAGTCTTCATCCAACAGATGCTTCATCCAGCAGTCTTCATCCAGCAGTCTTCATCCAGCAGATGCTTCATCCTGCAGATGCTTCATCCAGCAGTCTTCATCCAACAGATGCTTCATCCAGCAGTCTTCATCCAGCAGATGCTTCATCCAGCAGTCTTCATCCAGCAGTCTTCATCCAACAGATGCTTCATCCAGCAGTCTTCCTTGTGCTTTCCTTCAGAATAATCCTCAAACAATTCCTCTTATTACAGAACTCCATTTTCCACCAATATTCCTCAGTTGCCTCCTATGTGTTGTGAGAATACTGATCATCTCCCATTGCCCAAGGACTAATCCAACTCCCTAATATCAGTAGAGAAAGAAGATCCTCACCCCCCCATAACAAGGAGCCAGGAACCCTGAGAACCTTAGACCAAGACCAAGCAGGAAACAGCTGTATCACTGCACTTCATCTCAGCCAAAAGACAATTACATGAACCTTCACATCTACTTTTCACCAGTGCAGGAAGCCCAGCGAGCACCGGGCAGCAAAAAATTATCTGAAACTCATAATTGTTCCTTTCCACGGAAATCTTTAGTAAAAGGCAAAAGATTTATTCGATCTGAAGAGAAACCAGAGTATAGAGAGGAGAGCGGCCGGCGTCACCCGGGGCCTGCGCTGCGCTCATCACACCCGCGGAGAGGACGGCTGCTGGATGGATTGTGGGGTCACGTTCACAAGAGAAAATGTTACAATTGTGAATACTGGTCAGGTGCATCCTGGGAGATATGCAAATCACAGCAGGAGGTGGGGCGTCACATGGCTGCAGGATTTTGCAGAGCACTCTGAACTTTGAGGTTTTCTTTTTCTGAATCCGCAGCTTTTCCGTTTCTTCATTCCCGTTGCTGTAAGTTTTTGGAGACCGGTTTGACAATACGGGAACCCGAGTGACCCGGTGGGGCTGTGAAGACCGATTTCTTTTTCCTCTTCCAATCTCACTCAGATAGTCCATCGTGGCAGAAAACTTCCACAAATAGTTCTTCATCATTAGAGCCTTTAAATTTTTTAAAACTAACAAATCTATTCATTGAATAGCAACAACCTGTTTAACATATGGCAGAGAAACTCCTCCGTATCCACAACAACAAACAGCAGAAAGGATTCTCCTAAAACATAACCTTTAATTATAAAAACATTATTATGTCCTCAATCCATATATATTATATAATGACTCAAAAAAAACTTTTTAACCTCAGGACACAAAGTTCATTACAAATATTTATAAGATTAAGTCTCCTAATAAATATATCCAGTCCTGATTGTTAAATAGCATGAATTATAATATAAAGTGCTATAGTGCCATATAGAGAGAAAACGTGTGGATCTCACCTATTTTGCATGCAGACACCGTCAGGGATTCTCCGTCCATATCAGCAGATCTTATTCTGGGACTAATACTACCCTGTTGTGCCCCTGGTGTTAGCCCCTGCCCTAACAAGGGCAGTACCCAAGTGTAAACTATCTCATAAAAAAATCCCTCCAGACGCGTTTCTTTCTCCTTATGGAGAAATCGCCAGAGGAGCAGGTTTGGTATTTTGGGGAAGATACAAATGCTGCGAGATAAAAGGTGACTCCGTGCTTCTAAAGTGCCAAAGTGAATAAAACGAAAACGTCAATGACCCTCACAGTGGTGCGTCTTCATTCCTAGCGGTGCAGAGTGCGGCCACCACTTTTATTCCAACAAGTATATGGGGAGATAGCCCACACATTCACTTCCTCCGTTTAAATAGGTTTACTTTCCCTCCTTCCGGGGCGTCCTATGTCACTTCCGGGGCGTCCTATGTCACTTCCGGTGCGAGGCTTATAGGTTTCCTATATGTATTTGGTTGCTATAGTGAATATTTCAACGGCCTCTCTATTTCAGGCCCAGTCATTTTAACTATGCTATAATAATGCCATTGCTCTCATCACAATCATTGTTTTGTCCGCCTTATGCGAGTCCGCATTCTTCCCAGCTGCATCATTTCCGGCGGCACGGCGGTCCGCGGACTCACATAAGGAGGACAAAACTGAATGATTTTCTCATCATAATCCATAAACTCCACAAAAAAGTCTTCATCTTCACAATATTCACTCAATCCTGTTTCCGATTCACTACCTTTTCCACATTCATATCTACTAATGCTTTCCCTTTCTTTCTCCCATTTTTCCTATTAACCACCATTCCTTCCATGAAAACAGTCTGCTTCCAGTTATCTTCACTCTTCACTTCTTCTTTCCTCTTTCCACAATCCTCCGAGTACACAAACTTTTCATCTTCACTTCTTCCTGCCAGTTTCCCAATAGCAAAATCCCATTTTCCAACAATCATTTTCCCAACAAGAAACTCCTCGCCTTTTTCCATCCAAACAAGAAACCTCCGTTTACTTTTCCAAACTCCAATTTTATTCTAATAGTTCTTCTGAAAGTTCACCATACTGTTCATGCTTTTAAATACTGAAGAACTTCTTGTTCCTCCATGAAGGGATCGTCCATAGAGACAATTAGACTCCTCAGTTTCCCAACTATTGAACTATGAACACCAAAAACTCTCTTTACATTCCCACAGCTTTCATGCCACGCTCAAAGAAAAAGCAAACACTTTTCCTCAGACTTTAGAGTTACATCAAAGAAATTCCAACTTCGATTTTCCTGCATGAAGGAAAGTCTTCCAACAGATGCTTCATCCAGCAGTCTTCATCCAGCAGATGCTTCATCCAGCAGTCTTCATCCAGCAGATGCTTCATCCAGCAGTCTTCATCCAGCAGATGCTTCATCCAGCAGTCTTCATCCAGCAGTCTTCATCCAACAGTCTTCGTCCAACAGATGCTTCATTCAACAGTCTTCACCCAGCAGATGCTTCATCCAACAGTCTTCATCCAACAGATGTTTCATCCAACAGTCTTCACCCAGCATATGCTTCATCCAACAGTCTTCATCCAGCAGATGCTTCATCCAGCTGTCTTCATCCAACAGATGCTTCATCCAACAGTCTTCATCCAGCAGATGCTTCATCCAGCAGTCTTCATCCAGTAGTCTTCATCCAGCAGATGCTTCATCCAGCAGTCTTCATCCAGCAGATGCTTCATCCAGCAGATGCTTCATCCAGCAGTCTTCATCCAGCAGTCTTCATCCAGCAGATGCTTCATCCAGCAGTCTTCATCCAGCAGTCTTCATCCAACAGATGCTTCATCCAGCAGTCTTCATCCAGCAGATGCTTCATCCAACAGTCTTCACCCAGCAGATGCTTCATCCAGCAGATGCTTCATCCAACAGTCTTCATCCAACAGATGCTTCATCCAACAGTCTTCATCCAGCAGATGCTTCATCCAACAGTCTTCACCCAGCAGATGCTTCATCCAGCAGATGCTTCATCCAACAGTCTTCATCCAACAGATGTTTCATCCAACAGTCTTCATCCAGCAGATGCTTCATCCAACAGTTTTCATCCAGCAGATGCTTCATCCAGCTGTCTTCATCCAACAGATGGTTCATCCAACAGTCTTCATCCAGCAGATGCTTCATCCAGCAGTCTTCATCCTGCAGATGCTTCATCCTGCAGATGCTTCATCCAGCAGTCTTCATCCAGCAGATGCTTCATCCAGCAGATGCTTCATCCAGCAGTCTTCATCCAGCAGATGCTTCATCCAGCAGTCTTCATCCAGCAGTCTTCATCCAACAGATGCTTCATCCAGCAGTCTTCATACAGCAGATGCTTCATCCAACAGATGTTTCATCCAACAATCTTCATCCAGCAGATGCTTCATCCAGCAGATGCTTCATCCAGCAGTCTTCATCCAGCAGATGCTTCATCCAACAGTCTTCATCCAGCAGTGTTCATCCAACAGATGCTTCATCCAACAGTCTTCATCCAACAGATGCTTCATCCAACAGTCTTCATCCAACAGATGCTTCATCCAGCAGTCTTCATCCAACAGATGCTTCATCCAGCAGTCTTCATCCTGCAGATGCTTCATCCAGCAGATGCTTCATCCAGCAGTCTTCATCCAGCAGATGCTTAATCCAACAGTCTTCATCCAACAGATGCTTAATCCAACAGTCTTCATCCAGCAGATGCTTCATCCAGCAGTCTTCATCCAGCAGATGCTTCATCCAGCAGTCTTCATCCAGCAGATGCTTCATCCAGCAGATGCTTCATCCAGCAGTCTTCATCCAGCAGTCTTCATCCAGCAGTCTTCATCCAGCAGATGCTTCATCCAGCAGATGCTTCATCCAGCAGTCTTCATCCAACAGATGCTTCTTCCAGCAGTCTTCATCCAACAGTCTTGCTTGTGCTTTCCTTCAGAGTAATCCTTAATTCCTTTTATTACAGAACTCCATTTTCCACCAATACTCCTCAGTTGCCTCCTATGTGTTGTGAGAATACGAATTATCTCTCATTGCCCAAGAACTAATCCAACTCCCTAATATCAGTAGAGAATGAAGATCCCCCCCAAAACAAGGAGCCAGGGACCCTGAGAACCTTACACCAAGAGAAAACCGCTGTATCACTGCACTTCATCTCAGCCAAAAGACCATTACATGAACCTTCACATCTACTTTTCACCAGTGCAGGAAGCCCAGCGAGCGCCGGGCAGCAAAAAATTATACGAAACTCATAATTGTTCCTCTCCACGGAAATCTTTAGTAAAAGGCGAAAGATTTATTCGATCTGAAGAGAAACCAGAGTATAGAGAGGAGAGCGGCCGGCGTCACCCGGGGTCTGCGCTGCGCTCATCACACCCGCAGAGAGGACGGCTCCTGGATGGATTGTGGGGTCACGTTCACAAGAGAAAATGTTACAATTGTGAATACTGGTCAGGTGCATCCTGGGAGATATGCAAATCACAGCAGGAGGCAGGGCGTCACATGGCTGCAGGATTTTGCAGAGCACTCTGAACTTTGAGGGTTTTTTTCTTTAGCTGAATCCGCACCTTTTCCGTTTCTTCATTCCCGTTGCTGTAAGTTTTTGGAGACCGGTTTGACAATACGGGACCCCGAGTGACCCGGTGGGCCTGTGAAGACCGATTTCTTTTTCCGCTTCCAATCTCACTCAGATAGTCCATCGTGGCAGAAAACTTCCACAAATAGTTCTTCATCATTAGAGCCTTTAAATTCTTTAAAACTAACAAATCTATTCATTGAATAGCAACAACCTGTTTAACATATGGCAGAGAAACTCCTCCGTATCCACAACAACAAACAGCAGAAAGGATTCTCCTAAAACATAACCTATAATTATAAAAACATTATTATGTCCTCAATCCATATATATTATATAATGACTCAAAAAAAACTTTTTAACCTCAGGACACAAAGTTCATTACAAATATTTATAAGATTAAGTCTCCTAATAAATATATCCAGTCCTGATTGTTAAATAGCATGAATTATAATATAAAGTGCTATAGTGCCATATAGAGAGAAAATGTGTGGATCTCACCTATTTTGCATGCAGACACCGTCAGGGATTCTCCGTCCATATCAGCAGATCTTATTCTGGGACTAATACTACCCTGTTGT
The DNA here is from genome assembly GCF_046119375.1 of Phyllobates terribilis. Classification (NCBI taxonomy): domain Eukaryota; kingdom Metazoa; phylum Chordata; class Amphibia; order Anura; family Dendrobatidae; genus Phyllobates; species Phyllobates terribilis. The sequence goes on from NW_027362768.1 coordinate 198,010,678, forward strand.
GCCCCTGGTGTTAGCCCCTGCCCTAACAAGGGCAGTACCCAAGTGTAAACTATCTCATAAAAAAATCCCTCCAGACGCGTTTCTTTCTCCTTATGGAGAAATCGCCAGAGGAGCAGGTTTGGTATTTTGGGGAAGATACAAATGCTGCGAGAGAAAAGGTGACTCCGTGCTTCTAAAGTGCCAAAGTGAATAAAACGAAAACGTCAATGACCCTCACAGTGGTGCGTGTTCATTCCTAGCGGTGCAGAGTGCAGCCACCACTTTTATTCCAACAAGTATATGGGGAGACAGTCCACACATTCACTTCCTCCGTTTAAATAGGTTTACTTTCCCTCCTTCCGGGGCGTCCTATGTCACTTCCGGGGCGTCCTATGTCACTTCCGGTGCGAGGCTTATAGGTTTCCTATATGTATTTGGTTGCTATAGTGAATATTTCAACGGCCTCTCTATTTCAGGCCCAGTCATTTTAACTATGCTATAATAATGCCATTGCTCTCATCACAATCATTGTTTTGTCCGCCTTATGCGAGTCCGCATTCTTCCCAGCTGCATCATTTCCGGCGGCACGGCGGTCCGCGGACTCACATAAGGAGGACAAAACTGAATGATTTTCTCATCATAATCCATAAACTCCACAAAAAAGTCTTCATCTTCACAATATTCACTCAATCCTGTTTCCGATTCACTACCTTTTCCACATTCATATCTACTAATGCTTTCCCTTTCTTTCTCCCATTTTTCCTATTAACCACCATTCCTTCCATGAAAACAGTCTGCTTCCAGTTATCTTCACTCTTCACTTCTTCTTTCCTCTTTCCACAATCCTCCGAGTACACAAACTTTTCATCTTCACTTCTTCCTGCCAGTTTCCCAATAGCAAAATCCCATTTTCCAACAATCATTTTCCCAACAAGAAACTCCTCGCCTTTTTCCATCCAAACAAGAAACCTCCGTTTACTTTTCCAAACTCCAATTTTATTCTAATAGTTCTTCTGAAAGTTCACCATACTGTTCATGCTTTTAAATACTGAAGAACTTCTTGTTCCTCCATGAAGGGATCGTCCATAGAGACAATTAGACTCCTCAGTTTCCCAACTATTGAACTATGAACACCAAAAACTCTCTTTACATTCCCACAGCTTTCATGCCACGATCAAAGAAAAAGCAAACACTTTTCCTCAGACTTTAGAGTTACATCAAAGAAATTCCAACTTCGATTTTCCTGCATGAAGGAAAGTCTTCCAACAGATGCTTCATCCAGCAGTCTTCATCCAGCAGATGCTTCATCCAGCAGTCTTCATCCAGCAGATGCTTCATCCAGCAGTCTTCATCCAGCAGATGCTTCATCCAGCAGTCTTCATCCAGCAGATGCTTCATCCAGCAGTCTTCATCCAGCAGTCTTCATCCAACAGTCTTCGTCCAACAGATGCTTCATTCAACAGTCTTCACCCAGCAGATGCTTCATCCAACAGTCTTCATCCAACAGATGTTTCATCCAACAGTCTTCACCCAGCATATGCTTCATCCAACAGTCTTCATCCAGCAGATGCTTCATCCAACAGTCTTCATCCAGCAGATGCTTCATCCAGCAGTCTTCATCCAGTAGTCTTCATCCAGCAGATGCTTCATCCAGCAGTCTTCATCCAGCAGATGCTTCATCCAGCAGATGCTTCATCCAGCAGTCTTCATCCAGCAGTCTTCATCCAGCAGATGCTTCATCCAGCAGTCTTCATCCAGCAGTCTTCATCCAACAGATGCTTCATCCAGCAGTCTTCATCCAGCAGATGCTTCATCCAACAGTCTTCACCCAGCAGATGCTTCATCCAGCAGATGCTTCATCCAACAGTCTTCATCCAACAGATGCTTCATCCAACAGTCTTCATCCAGCAGATGCTTCATCCAACAGTCTTCACCCAGCAGATGCTTCATCCAGCAGATGCTTCATCCAACAGTCTTCATCCAACAGATGTTTCATCCAACAGTCTTCATCCAGCAGATGCTTCATCCAACAGTTTTCATCCAGCAGATGCTTCATCCAGCTGTCTTCATCCAACAGATGGTTCATCCAACAGTCTTCATCCAGCAGATGCTTCATCCAGCAGTCTTCATCCTGCAGATGCTTCATCCTGCAGATGCTTCATCCAGCAGTCTTCATCCAGCAGATGCTTCATCCAGCAGATGCTTCATCCAGCAGTCTTCATCCAGCAGATGCTTCATCCAGCAGTCTTCATCCAGCAGATGCTTCATCCAGCAGTCTTCATCCAGCAGTCTTCATCCAACAGATGCTTCATCCAGCAGTCTTCATACAGCAGATGCTTCATCCAACAGATGCTTCATCCAACAATCTTCATCCAGCAGATGCTTCATCCAACAAATGCTTCATCCAGCAGTCTTCATCCAGCAGTCTTCATCCAACAGATGCTTCATCCAACAGTCTTCATCCAACAGATGCTTCATCCAGCAGTCTTCATCCAACAGATGCTTCATCCAGCAGTCTTCATCCTGCAGATGCTTCATCCAGCAGATGCTTCATCCAGCAGTCTTCATCCAGCAGATGCTTAATCCAACAGTCTTCATCCAACAGATGCTTAATCCAACAGTCTTCATCCAGCAGATGCTTCATCCAGCAGTCTTCATCCAGCAGATGCTTCATCCAGCAGTCTTCATCCAGCAGATGCTTCATCCAGCAGATGCTTCATCCAGCAGTCTTCATCCAGCAGTCTTCATCCAGCAGTCTTCATCCAGCAGATGCTTCATCCAGCAGATGCTTCATCCAGCAGTCTTCATCCAACAGATGCTTCTTCCAGCAGTCTTCATCCAACAGTCTTGCTTGTGCTTTCCTTCAGAGTAATCCTTAATTCCTTTTATTACAGAACTCCATTTTCCACCAATACTCCTCAGTTGCCTCCTATGTGTTGTGAGAATACGAATTATCTCTCATTGCCCAAGAACTAATCCAACTCCCTAATATCAGTAGAGAATGAAGATCCCCCCCAAAACAAGGAGCCAGGGACCCTGAGAACCTTACACCAAGAGAAAACCGCTGTATCACTGCACTTCATCTCAGCCAAAAGACCATTACATGAACCTTCACATCTACTTTTCACCAGTGCAGGAAGCCCAGCGAGCGCCGGGCAGCAAAAAATTATACGAAACTCATAATTGTTCCTCTCCACGGAAATCTTTAGTAAAAGGCGAAAGATTTATTCGATCTGAAGAGAAACCAGAGTATAGAGAGGAGAGCGGCCGGCGTCACCCGGGGTCTGCGCTGCGCTCATCACACCCGCAGAGAGGACGGCTCCTGGATGGATTGTGGGGTCACGTTCACAAGAGAAAATGTTACAATTGTGAATACTGGTCAGGTGCATCCTGGGAGATATGCAAATCACAGCAGGAGGCAGGGCGTCACATGGCTGCAGGATTTTGCAGAGCACTCTGAACTTTGAGGGTTTTTTTCTTTAGCTGAATCCGCACCTTTTCCGTTTCTTCATTCCCGTTGCTGTAAGTTTTTGGAGACCGGTTTGACAATACGGGACCCCGAGTGACCCGGTGGGGCTGTGAAGACCGATTTCTTTTTCCGCTTCCAATCTCACTCAGATAGTCCATCGTGGCAGAAAACTTCCACAAATAGTTCTTCATCATTAGAGCCTTTAAATTTTTTAAAACTAACAAATCTATTCATTGAATAGCAACAACCTGTTTAACATATGGCAGAGAAACTCCTCCGTATCCACAACAACAAACAGCAGAAAGGATTCTCCTAAAACATAACCTATAATTATAAAAACATTATTATGTCCTCAATCCATATATATTATATAATGACTCAAAAAAAACTTTTTAACCTCAGGACACAAAGTTCATTACAAATATTTATAAGATTAAGTCTCCTAATAAATATATCCAGTCCTGATTGTTAAATAGCATGAATTATAATATAAAGTGCTATAGTGCCATATAGAGAGAAAATGTGTGGATCTCACCTATTTTGCATGCAGACACCGTCAGGGATTCTCCGTCCATATCAGCAGATCTTATTCTGGGACTAATACTACCCTGTTGTGCCCCTGGTGTTAGCCCCTGCCCTAACAAGGGCAGTACCCAAGTGTAAACTATCTCATAAAAAAATCCCTCCAGACGCGTTTCTTTCTCCTTATGGAGAAATCGCCAGAGGAGCAGGTTTGGTATTTTGGGGAAGATACAAATGCTGCGAGAGAAAAGGTGACTCCGTGCTTCTAAAGTGCCAAAGTGAATAAAACGAAAACGTCAATGACCCTCACAGTGGTGCGTGTTCATTCCTAGCGGTGCAGAGTGCAGCCACCACTTTTATTCCAACAAGTATATGGGGAGACAGTCCACACATTCACTTCCTCCGTTTAAATAGGTTTACTTTCCCTCCTTCCGGGGCGTCCTATGTCACTTCCGGGGCGTCCTATGTCACTTCCGGTGCGAGGCTTATAGGTTTCCTATATGTATTTGGTTGCTATAGTGAATATTTCAACGGCCTCTCTATTTCAGGCCCAGTCATTTTAACTATGCTATAATAATGCCATTGCTCTCATCACAATCATTGTTTTGTCCGCCTTATGCGAGTCCGCATTCTTCCCAGCTGCATCATTTCCGGCGGCACGGCGGTCCGCGGACTCACATAAGGAGGACAAAACTGAATGATTTTCTCATCATAATCCATAAACTCCACAAAAAAAGTCTTCATCTTCACAATATTCACTCAATCCTGTTTCCGATTCACTACCTTTTCCACATTCATATCTACTAATGCTTTCCCTTTCTTTCTCCCATTTTTCCTATTAACCACCATTCCTTCCATGAAAACAGTCTGCTTCCAGTTATCTTCACTCTTCACTTCTTCTTTCCTCTTTCCACAATCCTCCGAGTACACAAACTTTTCATCTTCACTTCTTCCTGCCAGTTTCCCAATAGCAAAATCCCATTTTCCAACAATCATTTTCCCAACAAGAAACTCCTCGCCTTTTTCCATCCAAACAAGAAACCTCCGTTTACTTTTCCAAACTCTAATTTTATTCTAATAGTTCTTCTGAAAGTTCACCATACTGTTCATGCTTTTAAATACTGAAGAAATTCTTGTTCCTCCATGAAGGGATCGTCCATAGAGACAATTAGACTCCTCAGTTTCCCAACTATTGAACTATGAACACCAAAAACTCTCTTTACATTCCCACAGCTTTCATGCCACGATCAAAGAAAAAGCAAACACTTTTCCTCAGACTTTAGAGTTACATCAAAGAAATTCCAACTTCGATTTTCCTGCATGAAGGAAAGTCTTCCAACAGATGCTTCATCCAGCAGTCTTCATCCAGCAGATGCTTCATCCAGCAGTCTTCATCCAGCAGATGCTTCATCCAACAGTCTTCACCCAGCAGATGCTTCATCCAACAGTCTTCATCCAACAGATGTTTCATCCAACAGTCTTCACCCAGCAGATGTTTCATCCAACAGTCTTCACCCAGCAGATGCTTCATCCAACAGTCTTCATCCAGCAGATGCTTCATCCAGCTGTCTTCATCCAACAGATGCTTCATCCAACAGTCTTCATCCAGCAGTCTTCATCCAGTAGTCTTCATCCAGCAGATGCTTCATCCAGCAGTCTTCATCCAGCAGATGCTTCATCCAGCAGATGCTTCATCCAGCAGTCTTCATCCAGCAGATGCTTCATCCAGCAGTCTTCATCCAGCAGTCTTCATCCAGCAGATGCTTCATCCAGCAGTCTTCATCCAGCAGTCTTCATCCAACAGATGCTTCATCCAGCAGTCTTCATCCAGCAGATGCTTCATCCAACAGTCTTCATCCAGCAGATGCTTCATTCAACAGATGCTTCATCCAACAGTCTTCATCCAACAGATGCTTCATCCAACAGTCTTCATCCAACAGATGCTTCATCCAGCAGTCTTCATCCAGCAGATGCTTCATCCAACAGTCTTCACCCAGCAGATGCTTCATCCAGCAGATGCTTCATCCAGCAGATGCTTCATCCAACAGATGCTTCATCCAACAGTCTTCATCCAGCAGATGCTTCATCCAACAGTCTTCACCCAGCAGATGCTTCATCCAGCAGATGCTTCATCCAACAGTCTTCATCCAACAGATGTTTCATCCAACAGTCTTCATCCAGCAGATGCTTCATCCAACAGTCTTCATCCAACAGATGTTTCATCCAACAGTCTTCATCCAGCAGATGCTTCATCCAACAGTTTTCATCCAGCAGATGCTTCATCCAGCTGTCTTCATCCAACAGATGGTTCATCCAACAGTCTTCATCCAGCAGATGCTTCATCCAGCAGTCTTCATCCTGCAGATGCTTCATCCAGCAGATGCTTCATCCAGCAGTCTTCATCCAGCAGATGCTTCATCCAGCAGTCTTCATCCAGCAGATGCTTCATCCAGCAGTCTTCATCCAGCAGTCTTCATCCAACAGATGCTTCATCCAGCAGTCTTCATACAGCAGATGCTTCATCCAACAGATGCTTCATCCAACAATCTTCATCCAGCAGATGCTTCATCCAACAAATGCTTCATCCAACAGTCTTCATCCAGCAGTCTTCATCCAACAGATGCTTCATCCAACAGTCTTCATCCAACAGATGCTTCATCCAGCAGTCTTCATCCAACAGATGCTTCATCCAGCAGTCTTCATCCTGCAGATGCTTCATCCAGCAGATGCTTCATCCAGCAGTCTTCATCCAGCAGTCTTCATCCAACAGATGCTTAATCCAACAGTCTTCATCCAGCAGATGCTTCATCCAGCAGTCTTCATCCAGCAGATGCTTCATCCAGCAGATGCTTCATCCAGCAGTCTTCATCCAGCAGTCTTCATCCAGCAGATGCTTCATCCAGCAGTCTTCATCCAGCAGATGCTTCATCCAGCAGTCTTCATCCAACAGATGCTTCTTCCAGCAGTCTTCATCCAGCAGTCTTCATCCAGCAGATGCTTCATCCAGCAGTCTTCATCCAGCAGATGCTTCATCCAGCAGTCTTCATCCAGCAGATGCTTCATCCAGCAGTCTTCATCCAGCAGATGCTTCATCCAACAGTCTTCATCTAACAGTCTTGCTTGTGCTTTCCTTCAGAGTAATCCTTAATTCCTCTTATTACAGAACTCCATTTTCCACCAATATTCCTCAGTTGCCTCCTATGTGTTGTGAGAATACTGATCATCTCCCATTGCCCAAGGACTAATCCAACTCCCTAATATCAGTAGAGAATGAAGATCCCCCCCAAAACAAGGAGCCAGGGACCCTGAGAACCTTACACCAAGAGAAAACCGCTGTATCACTGCACTTGATCTCAGCCAAAAGACCATTACATGAACCTTCACATCTACTTTTCACCAGTGCAGAAAGCCCAGCAAGCGCCAGGCAGCAAAAAATTATACAAAACTCATAATTGTTCCTCTCCACAAAAATCTTTAGTAAAAGGCGAAAGATTTATTCAATCTGAAGAGAAACCAGAGTATAGAGGAGAGCGGCCGGCGTCACCCGGGGTCTGCGCTGCGCTCATCACACCCGCGGAGAGGACGGCTGCTGGATGGATTGTGGGGTCACGTTCACAAGAGAAAATGTTACAATTGTGAATACTGGTCAGGTGCATCCTGGGAGATATGCAAATCACAGCAGGAGGCGGGGCATCACATGGCTGCAGGATTTTGCAGAGCACTCTGAACTTTGAGGGTTTTTTTCTTTTTCTGAATCCGCAGCTTTTCCATTTCTTCATTCCCGTTGCTGTAAGTTTTTGGAGACCGTTTTGACAATACGGGAACCCGAGTGACCCGGTGGGGCTGTGAAGACCGATTTCTTTTTCCTCTTCCAATCTCACTCAGATAGTCCATCGTGGCAGAAAACTTCCACAAATAGTTCTTCATCATTAGAACCTTTAAATTCTTTAAAACTAACAAATCTATTAATTGAATAGCAACAACCTGTTTAACATATGGCAGGGAAACACTTGTGTGCACAGTGCCCTCTAGTGGACAGATCAGCACTGACCTGTGACTCTCATGCACACAGCGCCCTCTAGTGGACAGATCAGCACTGACCTGTGACTCTCATGCACACAGCGCCCTCTAGTGGAGAGATCAGCACTGACCTGTTACCCTCATGCACACAGCGCCCTCTAGTGGAGAGATCAGCAATGACCTGTGCCCCTCATGCACACAGCGCCCTCTAGTGGAGAGATCAGCTCTGACCTGTGACTTTCATGCACATAGCACCCTCTAGTGGATATATCATCACTGACCTGTGACTCTCATGCACACAGCGCCCTCTAGTGGAGAGATCGTCACTGACCTGTTACCCTCATGCACACTGCGCCCTCTAGTGGAGAGATCAGCACTGACCTGTGACCCTCATGCACACAGCGCCCTCTAGTGAAGAGTTCATTACTGACCAGCCTCGTGTGTACAGCGTCCTCTAGTGGAGAGATCAGCACTGACCTGTGTCGTTTCCCTCATGCACACAGCGTCCTCTAGTGGAGAGATCAGCACTAACCTGTGTCATTTCCCTCATGCACACAGCACCCTCTAGTGGAGAGATCAGCAATGACCTGTGTCGTTTCCCTCATGCACACAGCGCCCTCTAGTGGAGAGATCAGCACTGACCTGTGTCGTTTCCTTCATGCACACAGCGCCCTCTAGTGGAGAGATCCATCACTGACCAGCCTCGTGTGTACAGCGTCCTCTAGTGGAGAGATCAGCACTAACCTGTGTCATTTCCCTCATGCACACAGCACCCTCTAGTGGAGAGATCAGCAATGACCTGTGTCGTTTCCCTCATGCACACAGCGCCCTCTAGTGTAGAGATCAGCACTGACCTGTGTCGTTTCCCTCATGCACACAGCGCCCTCTAGTGGAGAGATCAGCACTGACCTGTGTCGTTTCCCTCATGCACACAGCAAAATCTAGTGGAGAGATCAGCACTGACCTGTGACCCTCACGCACACAGCGCCCTCTAGAAGAGAGATCAGCACTGACCTGTGACCCTCATGCACACAGCGCCCTCTACTGGAGAGATCAGCACTGACCTGTGACCCTCATGCACACAGCGCCCTCTAGTGGAGAGATCAGCACTGACCTGTGACCCTCATGCACACAGCGCCCTTTAGAAGAGAGATCAGCACTGACCTGTGACTCTCATGCACACAGCGCACTCTAGAAGAGAGATCAGCACTGACCTGTGGCCCTCATGCACACAGTGCCCTCTACTGGAGAGATCAGCACTGACCTGTGACCCTCATGCACACAGCGCCCTCTAGAAGAGAGATCAGAAACTGACCTGTGACCCTCATGCACACAGCGCCTTCTAGTGGGGAGATCAGCACTGACCTGTGACTCTCATGCACACAGCGCCCTCTACTGGAGAGATCAGCACTGACCTGTGACCCTCATGCACACAGCGCCCTCTACTGGAGAGATCAGCACTGACCTGTGACCCTCATGCACACAGCGCCCTCTAGAAGAGAGATCAGAAACTGACCTGTGACCCTCATGCACACAGCGCCCTCTAGTGGGGAGATCAGCACTGACCTGTGACTCTCATGCACACAGCGCCCTCTACTGGAGAGATCAGCACTGACCTGTGACCCTCATGCACACAGCGCCCTCTACTGGAGAGATCAGCACTGACCTGTGACCCTCATGCACACAGCGCCCTCTAGAAGAGAGATCAGCACTGACCTGTGACCCTCATGCACACAGCGCCCTCTACTGGAGAGATCAGCACTGACCTGTGACCCTCATGCACACAGCGCCCTCTAGTGGAGAGATCAGCACTGACCTGTGACTCTCATGCACACAGCGCCCTCTAGAAGAGAGATCAGCACAGACCTGTGACCCTCATGCACACAGCGCCCTCTATTGGAGAGATCAGCACTGACCTGTGACCCTTATGCACACAGCGCCCTCTACTGGAGAGATCAGCACTGACCTGTGATCCTCATGCACACAGCGCCCTCTATTGGAGAGATCAGCACTGACCTGTGACCCTTATGCACACAGCGCCCTCTACTGGAGAGATCAGCACTGACCTGTGATCCTCATGCACACAGCGCCCTCTAGTGGAGAGTTCAGCACTGACCTGTGACTCATGCACACAGCGCCCTCTAGTGGAGAGATCAGCACTGACCTGTGATCCTCATGCACACAGCGCCCTCTAGTGGAGAGATCAGCACTGACCTGTGACTCATGCACACAGCGCCCTCTAGTGGAGAGATCAGCACTGACCTGTGATCCTCATGCACACATCGCCCTCTAGTGGAGAGATCAGCACTGACCTGTGACCCATGCACACAGCGCCCTCTAGTGGAGAGATCAGCACTGACCTGTGATCCTCATGCACACAGCGCCCTCTAGTGGAGAGATCAGCACTGACCTGTGACTCATGCACACAGCGCCCTCTAGTGGAGAGATCAGCACTGACCTGTGATCCTCATGCACACAGCGCCCTCTAGTGGAGAGATCAGCACTGACCTGTGACCCATGCACACAGCGCCCTCTAGTGGAGAGATCAGCACTGACCTGTGATCCTCATGCACACAGCGCCCTCAAGTGGAGAGATCAGCACTGACCTGTGACTCATGCACACAGCGCCCTCTAGTGGAGAGATCAGCACTGACCTGTGACTCATGCACACAGCGCCCTCTAGTGGAGAGATCAGCACTGACCTGTGATAATCATGCACACAGCGCCCTCTAGTGGAGAGATCAGCACTGACCTGTGACTCATGCACACAGCGCCCTCTAGTGGAGAGATCAGCACTGACCTGTGACTCATGCACACAGCGCCCTCTAGTGGAGAGATCAGCACTGACCTGTGACCCTCATGCACACAGCGCCCTCTACTGGAGAGATCAGCACTGACCTGTGATCCTCATGCACACAGCGCCCTCTAGTGGAGAGATCAGCACTGACCTGTGACTCATGCACACAGCGCCCTCTAGTGGAGAGATCAGCACTGACCTGTGATCCTCATGCACACAGCGCCCTCTAGTGGAGAGATCAGCACTGACCTGTGACTCATGCACACAGCGCCCTCTAGTGGAGAGATCAGCACTGACCTGTGATCCTCATGCACACAGCGCCCTCTAGTGGAGAGATCAGCACTGACCTGTGACTCATGCACACAGCGCCCTCTAGTGGAGAGATCAGCACTGACCTGTGATCCTCATGCACACAGCGCCCTCTAGTGGAGAGATCAGCACTGACCTGTGACTCATGCACACAGCGCCCTCTAGTGGAGAGATCAGCACTGACCTGTGATCCTCATGCACACAGCGCCCTCTAGTGGAGAGATCAGCACTGACCTGTGACCCATGCACACAGCGCCCTCTAGTGGAGAGATCAGCACTGACCTGTGATCCTCATGCACACAGCGCCCTCTAGTGGAGAGATCAGCACTGACCTGTGACTCATGCACACAGCGCCCTCTAGTGGAGAGATCAGCACTGACCTGTGATCCTCATGCACACAGCGCCCTCTAGTGGAGAGATCAGCACTGACCTGTGATCCTCATGCACACAGCGCCCTCAAGTGGAGAGATCAGCACTGACCTGTGACTCATGCACACAGCGCCCTCTAGTGGAGAGATCAGCACTGACCTGTGACTCATGCACACAGCGCCCTCTAGTGGAGAGATCAGCACTGACCTGTGACCCTCATGCACACAGCGCCCTCTACTGGAGAGATCAGCACTGACCTGTGATCCTCATGCACACAGCGCCCTCTAGTGGAGAGATCAGCACTGACCTGTGACTCATGCACACAGCGCCCTCTAGTGGAGAGATCAGCACTGACCTGTTACTCTCATGCACAGCGCCCCCTCCAGGCACATACTCTTCTCTGCTTTTCAACAGTGCAGGAAGCCCAGCGAGCGCCGGGCATTAAAAAATTATCTAAAACTCATAATTGTTCCTCTCCACGGAAATCTTTAGTAAAAGGCGAAAGATTTATTCGATCTGAAGAGAAACCAGAGTATAGAGGAGAGCGGCCGGCGTCACCCGGGGCCTGCGCTGCGCTCATCACACCCGCGGAGAGGACGGCTCCTGGATGGATTGTGGGGTCACGTTCACAAGAGAAAATGTTACAATTGTGAATACTGGTCAGGTGCATCCTGGGAGATATGCAAATCACAGCAGGAGGCGGGGCATCACATGGCTGCAGGATTTTGCAGAGCACTCTGAACTTTGAGGGTTTTTTTCTTTATCTGAATCCGCAGCTTTTCCGTTTCTTCATTCCCGTTGCTGTAAGTTTTTGGAGACCGGTTTGACAATACGGGACCCCGAGTGACCCGGTGGGCCTGTGAAGACCGATTTCTTTTTCCTCTTCCAATCTCACTCAGATAGTCCATCGTGGCAGAAAACTTCCACAAATAGTTCTTCATCATTAGAGCCTTTAAATTTTTTAAAACTAACAAATCTATTCATTGAATAGCAACAACCTGTTTAACATATGGCAGAGAAACTCCTCCGTATCCACAACAACAAACAGCAGAAAGGATTCTCCTAAAACATAACCTATAATTATAAAAACATTATTATGTCCTCAATCCATATATATTATATAATGACTCAAAAAAAACTTTTTAACCTCAGGACACAAAGTTCATTACAAAAATTTATAAGATTAAGTCTCCTAATAAATATATCCAGTCCTGATTGTTAAATAGCATGAATTATAATATAAAGTGCTATAGTGCCATATAGAGAGAAAACGTGTGGATCTCACCTATTTTGCATGCAGACACCGTCAGGGATTCTTCGTCCATATCAGCAGATCTTATTCTGGGTCTAATACTACCCTGTTGTGCCCCTGGTGTTAGCCCCTGCCCTAACAAGGGCAGTACCCAAGTGTAAACTATCTCATAAAAAAATCCCTCCAGACGCGTTTCTTTCTCCTTATGGAGAAATCACCAGAGGAGCAGGTTTGGTATTTTGGGGAAGATACAAATGCTGCGAGAGAAAAGGTGACTCCGTGCTTCTAAAGTGCCAAAGTGAATAAAACGAAAACGTCAATGACCCTCACAGTGGTGCGTGTTCATTCCTAGCGGTGCAGAGTGCGGCCACCACTTTTATTCCAACAAGTATATGGGGAGATAGCCCACACATTCACTTCCTCCGTTTAAATAGGTTTACTTTCCCTCCTTCCGGGGCGTCCTATGTCACTTCCGGGGCGAGGCTTATAGGTTTCCTATATGTATTTGGTTGCTATAGTGAATATTTCAACGGCCTCTCTATTTCAGGCCCAGTCATTTTAACTATGCTATAATAATGCCATTGCTCTCATCACAATCATTGTTTTGTCCTCCTTATGCGAGTCCGCATTCTTTCCAGCTGCATCATTTCCGGCGGCACGGCGGTCCGCGGACTCAAAACTGAATGATTTTCTCATCATAATCCATAAACTCCACAAAAAAGTCTTCATCTTCACAATATTCACTCAATCCTGTTTCCGATTCACTACCTTTTCCACATTCATATCTACTAATGCTTTCCCTTTCTTTCTCCCATTTTTCCTATTAACCACCATTCCTTCCATAAAAACAGTCTGCTTCCAGTTATCTTCTCTCTTGACTTCTTCTTTCCTCTTTCCACAATCCTCCGAGTACACAAACTTTTCATCTTCACTTCTTCCTGCCAGTTTCCCAATAGCAAAATCCCATTTTCCATCATTTTCCCAACAAGAAACTCCTCGCCTTTTTCCATCCAAACAAGAAACCTCCGTTTACTTTTCCAAACTCCAATTTTATTCAAATAGTTCTTCTGAAAGTTCACCATACTGTTCATGCTTTTAAATACTGAAGAACTTCTTTTTCCTCCATGAAGGGATCGTCCATAGAGACAATTAGACTCCTCAATTTCTCAACTATTGAACTATGAACACCAAAAACTCTCTTTACATTCCCACAGCTTTCATGCCACGATCAAAGAAAAAGCAAACACTTTTCCTCAGACTTTAGAGTTACATCAAAGAAATTCCAACTTCGATTTTCCTGCATGAAGGAAAGTCTCCCAACAGATGCTTCATCCAGCAGTCTTCATCCAGCAGATGCTTCATCCAGCAGTCTTCATCCAGCAGATGCTTCATCCAACAGTCTTCATCCAGCAGATGCTTCATCCAGCAGTCTTCATCCAGCAGTCTTCATCCAGCAGTCTTCATCCAGCAGATGCTTCATCCAGCAGTATTCATCCAGCAGATGCTTCATCCAGCAGTCTTCATCCAGCAGATGCTTCATCCAACAGTCTTCATCCAGCAGATGCTTCATCCAACAGTCTTCATCCAGCAGATGCTTCATCCAGCAGTCTTCATCCAGCAGTCTTCATCCAGCAGATGCTTCATCCAGCAGTATTCATCCAGCAGATGCTTCATCCAGCAGTCTTCATCCAGCAGTCTTCATCCAACAGATGCTTCATCCAGCAGTATTCATCCAGCAGATGCTTCATCCAACAGTCTTCATCCAGCAGATGCTTCATCCAACAGTCTTCATCCAGCAGATGCTTCATCCAGCAGTCTTCATCCAGCAGATGCTTCATCCAGCAGTGTTCATCCAGCAGTCTTCATCCAACAGTCTTCACCCAGCAGATGCTTCATCCAGCAGTCTTCATCCAGCAGATGCTTCATCCAGCAGTGTTCATCCAGCAGTCTTCATCCAACAGTCTTCACCCAGCAGTCTTCATCCAGCAGATGCTTCATCCAACAGTCTTCATCCAACAGTCTTCATCCAACAGTCTTCATCCAGCAGATGCTTCATCCAGCAGATGCTTCTGTAGCACCCCGAGGACTCGGCTGCTACAGGGGTATTGCACCTCGAACCAGAGGTGTGGTATTCCACTCCCGGGTAAGGATGTAGTGTGGAACGGGGCTCAGTTAGCTGCATACACTACACTCACCCCATTTCTGGGGGACAGATCAACGGTACTCCCACCAGATAGATGTGCAGTTACGACAGCGTCTGTCCCTGGCTGGAGTGGGGAGGGGGGAGGAATATCCCAGTGGTGTAGGAGCAGACAGGGGAGGGACTCTGGGCATAGGTAGGAGCCCATTGGGTGCTGGTCACCTGGGCTCGGGTGTCAGAAGGGAGTATATAAGGTGGGCACCATGATAGAACAGAGGAGAGAAGAGGTGCAGAGGAGTGCAGTCTGAGAGAGTTCAGCCAGAGAGGACTGACAGGGAGCTGTGGCTCAGTCCGGGCCCAGCTCCAGAGCCAGGCATGAAGCAGAGAGAGAGAGAAGTAAGAGGAAGAAGAAACAGAAACATCAGGAAAGGCCCAGGGACGCAAGAAAAGAGGGAACCCTAAGATCCCACGGAATAACGGGTGAAGGGTTGGCAGAACAGGGTACCGGATCCCAA
This sequence comes from Phyllobates terribilis, assembly GCF_046119375.1. Taxonomy (NCBI): domain Eukaryota; kingdom Metazoa; phylum Chordata; class Amphibia; order Anura; family Dendrobatidae; genus Phyllobates; species Phyllobates terribilis. The sequence goes on from NW_027362768.1 coordinate 198,026,050, forward strand.
ACTGGTGGAGGCCAATTATCCTTAGCCAGGAACCGGAGGTCGTGGTCAAGCCTTGGCGCGACCCCTCACCATATCCCCCAGGAAGGCATACCGTATAGGGTCAGGGAAACCGGGAAAGGTTTCGCCACCAGAAGGCCCGAGGGAGCCGGACAAAGGTGGGTCCCTGGTGGTGACGGCCAGTAGGAAGGAAGAGAGGGGAGCTCTGGACCACGCTCTGGAATTGCCTGGGAGTTGGCCGAGTCCCTGACCTGGTGGACGCAGCACGACTCGGGCGGTCTTGACTGCGCATAAGGGACCTGATAAAGAACTGTGAGTAAAGCATTGAAAACTGCAGCTGCACGTCTCACTGAGTCCTTGTCGCACTAGCACCATCAGTACCGGGACACTTGCACCATCACTACCACCATCATCCACACTAGCTGCCCTGAGGCAATACTCCTCCCGTGGGGAGTTGTCCCATACTGCGCTGCACAAACAACATCAGCCTCAGCGGTCTGCAGTGCAGCGGCGGTCCCCACTGACCGCAATCCACGGGTGGCGTAGTCGAACAGTATAAACATTGCCACTTAGTTTGACACCCTGGGCACGGACCGGGTCACCGCCACGAGGACTACTAACCCCAACAGATCCGGCTCCGGGTATTCCCCGCGTGCGCAACGCTACATACAACATGGCCCAGGGGGCGCGTCAACTTTGGCGTAGTCGGCAGGATCTCGTGCCCGCAACCACCGGGTACTGCGTGCCTGAAGGAAAGTTCACATGTACCTCAAAAAGAAGTCTCCCGCCAATTCCGGAGGATTCCCGCCATCGGACCCCATCTGGGGTCGTTTCCCGCCGTTTGCCCGCCATCTGCAGCCTTTGCCCGCCATCTGCGGAGTTTCCCGCCATCAGGGGACGATTCCCGCCATCTTGGACAGTTTCCCGCCCTGGCAGAGCGGACGCCATTGTGGGCGTGCCAGAGGGTGGCAAGGGGCCACCTCCCATCGTGGGCATGGCCCCAGAGTGGCTCCAAGGGAGGGGACCGCCCCCACCAGCCGAGACTACAATCATGGAGATGTCCATCAAAGTGGGGGGTCTGCCCCTGAAACTGTCTGTCACTAAGTTGCCCCGGGACCACTCCCAATGGGGGCGGATAGGGAACAAAACGGAGAGGATGGGTGCGGGCTGGAGGAGTCTGGACAGATCGCACCCGGGAATGGAGGAAGCGCCCAGCGATGCCGGCACCTCGGTCCGGAGCCTGCTGCAGGCCGCAACGCCAGGCAGCCTAGTGGAGATCCTGGCACAGCTCCCCAGAGATCCGGAGCGTGCACAGGCTGCGCTGGAGGACTTGGACCGGAGGATGGCCCGGGCACAGCAGGATGCGCTGGCCGAGTGGAGAAGGGAGATGGCCCGGCAGGCTGGGATCCGCCAGCAGGAGGCGCCACCCGCAACGAGGAGCATGTCCGCCTCTGAGGATGGTGCAGGAAGGACGAAGGCCGGAGACGACGCCGCGGAGGGAGCTGCAAGGATGGAAGCAGGTAATGGGGACGTCATTACCCCGAGCCCAGTAGCCGCAAGCCTGCCCCAGCTCCCCGTCGCAGAGCCCGAAGTCCTACTCACCGCGCCCGTTGCCGCGCCGCCACTGCTCCCAACTAGGCCTCAAGCGGGAGGAGCCGCGGTCAAGCCCTCTTCCGCGCCATGCCCCTTGACCCTGAGCGCGGCGAAACAGGAAGTGCCACCGGCCTGGTCACAAGGCCTAGTGAACCCGGGCGCCGCTGCCCCTACAGCGCCCTCCTCCTCAACGGTGCCATCCCCAGTACAGAATAGAATTCCCCCGGCCTGGTCGCAAGGCCGAGTACCCCCGGGCGCTGCCGTCCCTACGGCGCCCTCAACCTCCACAGTGCCACCCCTGGGCGCAGATCTTTTTGCACAACATACCAGCCCGGACGGGCTGCCCTTCGTGTGGCCACCGGAATACGTCAACCTCCGACTCCGGAAGGAACGGCCCCTGTGTGAGCCTCTGATCCCGGCTCCGGTGCCCGCCAAAATAGCTCCGATCCCGTTAGAGGACGCCCAATTTGAATGGGATCCGACCGGTGAGAACCTCATGGGGTTCACCCAGGAGACCCGGGCGGATGCAGCCCGGCGTGAGGAGTGCTGCCGTCAACAGCTGGAGGTCTTTGGAAGAGAACGGCGAGAGAGGCGGATCCGTGAGGAACAGCTGCAGGCCCGGAGCGCGGAACAGAAGCGCAGGGCCCGACAAGACCCCCGAACAGCCCACGGTCCCCGCACCGACGGGACCGTAATAAAGTTCCAGCTAGAGCATGGCTGGGGCTTTATCCGAGACCATCGAACACCCGGCGACGTCTTTGTCACCCGCAGGGATGTCGAGAGCCACCTGCCGGAGGGACACCGCGGACGTGATCTCTACCCGGGTGATGTGGTCACCTTTACCCGGCACAAGGGTGCCAAAGGACCATACGCCCTCCACGTTCACAGGCTCACGGAGGAGGAGCTACAGTACCACCAAGAAATAGAGTACACCGAGGGTCCGGACAGACCTGAAGACTACCCGGAAGAACAAAGAGGACACCATTATTAGAGAATGGTAAAGAAGGACTGTACATAGTTACCCGTCGGGGTAGAAGAACCTTTACTAGATTGAAGTGTGGTCCCCGTTGGGACTGGTGTGGAACTGTTAAAGAACTGTTACCTGTGTGCCCCTTATCCCTAACCAGGCTGAAGACTGTGAGCAGCCATTCCTCTATTCCCACTGGCCGAGGACTGAGAGCGGCCATACCCTTGTAAATAGTTGCGCTTCTTAAAGCGCCCCCTATTGGTTTTATACAAGAACTGCTTTTCTATCTTGGAATTATTGACTGTTGCACTTTTACCTGGTCACAAGTTGCACCGTGGCCAGAAGATCAAAAAGATGTTTTGAAAATGTTTATTTGAAAATGTCTGATAATGGAAAGTTTAATGTGCTGCTAAAATAGTAATGCCAAAAGTTTTATATAGTGTTTTACAAAAGAGTTCCGGTGGCATTAGTAGGGTGTTTTATAAAAATGTTTTATACCAGTAACGTTAAGAAGGAAAGAGTACCTCCCATAAAGGGATGAGTGAAAGGTTGATGTCTTATATGCGAGTGCACTTTAAAAATATTTGTATGTTTAAAATGTTTTTATTCTATTCCAGCCCGAGGACGTGCTGTGATTTACCAGGGGGGAATGTAGCACCCCGAGGACTCGGCTGCTACAGGGGTATTGCACCTCGAACCAGAGGTGTGGTATTCCACTCCCGGGTAAGGATGGAGTGTGGAACGGGGCTCAGTTAGCTGCATACACTACACTCACCCCATTTCCGGGGGACAGATCAACGGTACTCCCACCAGATAGATGTGCAGGTACGACAGCGTCTGTCCCTGGCTGGAGTGGGGAGGGGGGAGGAATATCCCAGTGGTGTAGGAGCAGACAGGGGAGGGACTCTGGGCATAGGTAGGAGCCCATTGGGTGCTGGTCACCTGGGCTCGGGTGTCAGAAGGGAGTATATAAGGTGGGCACCATGATAGAACAGAGGAGAGAAGAGGTGCAGAGGAGTGCAGTCTGAGAGAGTTCAGCCAGAGAGGACTGACAGGGAGCTGTGGCTCAGTCCGGGCCCAGCTCCAGAGCCAGGCATGAAGCAGAGAGAGAGAGAAGTAAGAGGAAGAAGAAACAGAAACATCAGGAAAGGCCCAGGGACGCAAGAAAAGAGGGAACCCTAAGATCCCACGGAATAACGGGTGAAGGGTTGGCAGAACAGGGTACCGGATCCCAAACTGGTGGAGGCCAATTATCCTTAGCCAGGAACCGGAGGTCGTGGTCAAGCCTTGGCGCGACCCCTCACCATATCCCCCAGGAAGGCATACCGTATAGGGTCAGGGAAACCGGGAAAGGTTTCGCCACCAGAAGGCCCGAGGGAGCCGGACAAAGGTGGGTCCCTGGTGGGGACGGCCAGTAGGAAGGAAGAGAGGGGAGCTCTGGACCACGCTCTGGAATTGCCTGGGAGTTGGCCGAGTCCCTGACCTGGTGGACGCAGCACGACTCGGGCGGTCTTGACTGCGCATAAGGGACCTGATAAAGAACTGTGAGTAAAGCATTGAAAACTGCAGCTGCACGTCTCACTGAGTCCTTGTCGCACTAGCACCATCAGTACCAGGACACTTGCACCATCACTACCACCATCATCCACACTAGCTGCCCTGAGGCAATACTCCTCCCGTGGGGAGTTGTCCCATACTGCGCTGCACAAACAACATCAGCCTCAGCGGTCTGCAGTGCAGCGGCGGTCCCCACTGACCGCAATCCACGGGTGGCGTAGTTGAACAGTATAAACATTGCCACTTAGTTTGACACCCTGGGCACGGACCGGGTCACCGCCACGAGGACTACTAACCCCAACAGATCCGGCTCCGGGTATTCCCCGCGTGCGCAACGCTACATACAACATGGCCCAGGGGGCGCGTCACTTCATCCAACAGTTTTCACCCAGCAGTCTTCATCCAGCAGATGCTTCATCCAGCAGTCTTCATCCAGCAGATGCTTCATCCAGCAGTCTTCATCCAGCAGTCTTCATCCAACAGATGCTTCTGTTACAACTCTCCTGTTAGTTTTTTTTTAGTTTGCTGGTCACATGACCATTTTTGCCTATTTAATCCGGCTCCGCCCTCCTGGCATTGCTGGGCTTCATTGTATTTACTACTGTTGAGCTAGCTTGGTGCTCTGTTGCCGTTCTCTGTTAGTTTTGCTAGGTCTTCTGACCTCTATGCTTTTTGATGTGTGTTTGTCTTTGACTGCTACTATTTCTGCTAGGAGGTGTCAAACTTATCCCAGTCCCTAGTTCTTGTAGGGATCCCTCCCTCACATCTATAGGTCTTCGTACAGACTAGCCGAGGACTTTAGCGGGTCTGATCGCAGGATCAGGTTCCCCGTTACATCGTAGGGATCTAGTTTAGTTCTATTGTAGGGACAGTTCTCCTGTCTTTCCTTAGTCCCTGTAGCAGATCATAACAGTAAGTCCAGCCCTAAAAGAAAAAAAAAAAAAAATTTCTCTAAGGAAAGACCTCCAGTTTTCCATCATGGTCTCGGTGCAAGATTTGGCTCAACGCTTGCAGGGACTCTCTCTGGAGGTGGCCAAGCTCCAACAACACGTGAGTAGCTGTTCTGGAGAGCATTTTGTTGAACCAAAGGTACGTCTGCCTTCTTTTTTTTGTTGAACAACAAGATTTTTTTTCTTTTAAAAATGCTTGTCTATTATATTTTCGTTTGAGACCCGGATCCTCTGGTGATGAATCACAGCGCATAGGGTTCATAATGTCACTTTTGCGCAAAGATCCTCAGGGATGGGCCTTCTCTCTCCAACCTAGTGATCCGTGCTTTAGATCAGTGGATAGTTTTTTTTCTGCTTTGGGTTTATTGTACGATGATCCTGATCGTGTCTCATCTGCTGAGTCTGAATTAAGACGTTTGAGGCAGGGATCAGGTAATGTGGAAAAATATTGTTCTCACTTCCGTCGGTGGTCTGCCCAGGTGGGGTGGAACGATTCAGCTTTGAAAAGCTTGTTTCTTGCAGGGCTAGGTGAAAGGGTTAAGGATTTACCGATTGCTTATCCCACACCTGGAAACTTGCAGGAGGCAATGCAATTAGCTATATGGGTGGACAGGAGACTGCGTGCAAGGGTTAATGAGAGTAAATCCTCTGCTATGTCAGCTCCGAGTCCTGAGAGGGTCTGTGCTGACAATGGAGAGCCGATGGAGATTGGGGCGATGGCACCCCGCTCTCAGGAAAAAGACCGCAGGCTTTCTGAAGGCTTGTGCTTCTATTGCGGAAATTCTGGTCATTTTATTAAGAGCTGTGTGCTTCGTATGAAGAAAGAAAAAAAAAGGTCAGTCATGCCCGTATTGCCTGTTTAAATTCTAAGGGGGTATTCCTATCTGCCACTACTGCTGCTCAGGATGAATTAATTGAATTTCGGGTATTTGTGGATTGTGGTTCTACTCTGAATGTGATTGATGGGGGATTCTTGGAAAAACTTAGATTAGAAGCTAAACCTTTGTCATCCCCTATTGCTGTGGTTTCTGTCGATGGCTCTCCCTTGAAGAGTGTTACTCACAAGGTCTGTGAATTTCCCCTCACTATTAATGGTATTCATCAAGAGAATTTGGATTTGGTGGTATTGGATAATTTGCCTTCTCCAGTAATATTGGGGTTACCCTGGTTAAAATTGCACAATCCTGTACTGGATTGGTCTACCAATGAAATTAAGTCCTGGAGCCCTAAGTGTTATGACAAGTGTTGTAACGGGCGTATTGCAGCTGTGGATAAAGGGGAATTGCCTGTACCTATTCAGGATTTTTGGAGAGTTTTTTCTGAGGAGGAGTCGCAGGTTTTGCCTCCCCATAGAGACTATGATTGTACCATTGAATTTGTCCCTGGAGCGACTCTTCCTAAGAGTCGTTTATTTAATCTTACTATTCCTGAGAGAAAGGCTTTGGAGGAATACATACAGACAAGCTTGGCCGCCGGTCACATTAGGCCTTCCAAGTCTCCTGTGGCTGTTGGATTTATTTTTGTAAAAAAAAAAGATGGCGGTTTACGTCCTTGTCTGGACTTTCGTGAGATTAATAAAATTACTGTACGCAATCCTTACCCACTGCCATTGATTCCTGATTTATTTAACCAGTTAGTGGGGGCCAAGTGGTTCTCTAAAATTGATCTCCGGGGGGCATACAATTTGTTGCCCATGAAGGAGGGTGATGAATGGAAGACTGCTTTTAACACTCCTGTGGGTCATTTTGAGAATCTGGTGATGCCTTTTGGTCTTACTAATGCTCCAGCATTTTTTCAGAATCTTATTAATGACATAATTAGACCTTTGATCGGTAAAAATGTGGTTGTGTATTTGGATGACATTCTGATTTATTCGCCTGATCTGGAGTCTCATTGGCGGAGCGTACGTGAGGTTTTACAGTTATTAATGGACAATTCGCTTTTTGCTAAGCTGGAGAAATGTGAGTTCACTGTACAGAGAATTAGTTTTTTGGGCTACATTATCTCCAGCGATGGCTTTGAGATGGACCCTGTGAAGGTTCAGGCGGTTCAGGAATGGCCTAGGCCTATTGGTTTGAAATCGATACAGAGGTTTTTGGGTTTCGCCAATTATTACAGAAAATTCATAAAAAAAATTTCTATTATTGTCAAACTGCTGACCGATCTCACCAGGAAAGGTGCTGATGCGGTTCAGTGGTCTTCTGAGGCCATTGAAGCTTTTGTGTATCTCAAGGAGAGGTTCACCTCTGCTCCCATCCTTATGCAGCCTGATGTGACTAAGCCGTTTTTGGTTGAGGTTGATGCTTCTTCGGTGGGGGTCGGTGCGGTGTTGTCTCAGGAAAACAAGGATGGAGTACATCCCTGTGCCTTTTTTTGAAAAAAATTTTCTGAGACTGAACTTAATTACGATATTGGTAATCGGGAATTGCTGGCGATTAAACTCGCATTTGAACACTGGCTTCACCTCTTGGAAGGTGCTGAATTTCCCATTCAGGTTTTCACTGATCATAAAAATCTGATCTATCTTGATGCTGCCAAGCGCCTGAATGCCCGTCAGGCTAGATGGGCACTTTTTTTCTCGCGGTTTAATTTTTCCGTTACTTACATCCTGGGTACCAAGAATGTTAAAGCGGATGCTTTGTCTCGCAGCTTTTCTCCCATGGTCGGTGTTGAGGAGGAAGAGGAGACCATTTTACAAGAAGGTGTTGTGATTGCTGCATTGGACTCCGTTTTGGAAGATGAGATTCTTAAAGCTCAGGAGAATGCCCCATCTAACACTCCCCATGGGAGGTTGTTTGTGCCTAGGACCTTTAGGAGAGATTTGTTTGTTGAGTGTCATGAGTCTCGGTTGGCAGGTCATCCAGGAATTTCTGAGACCAAGAGACTTGTGGGTCGCAGTTTTTGGTGGCCTGGATGGCAGAAGGAAGTCATTAAGTGGGTGCGTCAATGTACTATATGTGCTAGATCTAAGTCTTCGCATGCTCCTGCTGCGGGGTTGCTTTGCCCTCTGGAGGTTCCTAGTGCACCTTGGACACATCTGGCTATGGACTTTATTACTGACCTTCCCCCCTCTGAAGGTTTCACGGTCATCTGGGTGGTCGTGGACCGTTTTAGCAAGATGTGTCACTTGGTTCCCTTCATCAAACTGCCTTGCGCTAAGACACTCGCTAAGGCCTTTGTCATGGAAATTGTCAGACTACATGGCGTTCCTACTGACATTGTTTCTGATAGGGGACCTCAGTTCATGGCTCGTTTTTGGCGTGCCTTTTGTGACAGGTTGGGAGTTCATTTGTTGTTTTCATCCGGATATCATCCTGAGTCTAATGGCCAGACAGAAAGGAAGAACCAGGATGTTGAGCAGTTCTTGCGTTGTTTTGTGGCAGACAATCAAGAGGGGTGGTCTGAGTTTCTGCCACTTGCTGAATTTGCTCTTAACAACCATACATCCTCTTCTGCTGGGTGTTCGCCTTTTTTTTGTTGTTCTGGGAGACATCCGTCTTTTGGGTCATTCTCCAAATTGGTTTCGGCTGTGCCTGAGGAGGAGAGTTTTTCCGGTGATTTGGATAGAGTTTGGACGGATGTGCGTGGTAATCTTCAGGAGGCTAACAAAAAATCTAAGAGGTACTTTGATAGGAAACGGCAAGAGGTTTTGTTTGCTGTTGGTGACATGGTTTGGTTGTCCTCTAAGAATCTGCGATTGAGGATTCCTTCTAAAAAATTGGGTCCCAAGTTCGTAGGGCCCTTTAAGATGCTTCAGATAGTTAACCAATCTGCTGTTAGGCTGGAGGTTCCTACGTCCTGGAGGATTAATCCGGTGTTTCATGTTTCTCTGTTGAAAAAAGCTGATGTGTCGGATGGTGACACCTCTGCCACTGTTCCTCCGGTGGTGGAGGACGGGGAATATGAAATTTCCCGCATCCTAAATTCTAGACGGTATAGAGGGAGTTTGCAGTATCTCGTCGCTTGGAAGGGTTTCGGACCTGAGGATAACTCATGGGTGAGGGCGGATGATGTTTCTGCTTCCAGACTTGTCAGAGCGTTTCACAGGAGGTTTCCTGGTAAGCCTGGGCCTAGGGGATCCGAAGGATCCTCTTAGAAGAGGGGGTACTGTTAGAACTCTCCTGTTAGGTTTTTTTTAGTTTGCTGGTCACATGACCATTTTTGCCTATTTAATCCGGCTCCGCCCTCCTGGCATTGCTGGACTTCATTGTATTTACTACTGTTGAGCTAGCTTGGTGCTCTGTTGCCGTTCTCTGTTAGTTTTGCTAGGTCTTCTGACCTCTATGCTTTTTTATGTGTGTTTGTCTTTGACTGCTACTATTTCTGCTAGGAGGTGTCAAACTTATCCCAGTCCCTAGTTCTTGTAGGGATCCCTCCCTCACATCTATAGGTCTTCGTACAGACTAGCCGAGGACTTTAGCGGGTCTGATCGCAGGATCAGGTTCCCCGTTACATCGTAGGGATCTAGTTTAGTTCTATTGTAGGGACAGTTCTCCTGTCTTTCCTTAGTCCCTGTAGCAGATCATAACAGTAAGTCCAGCCCTAAAAGAAAAAAAAAAAAAAATTTCTCTAAGGAAAGACCTCCAGTTTTCCATCATGGTCTCGGTGCAAGATTTGGCTCAACGCTTGCAGGGACTCTCTCTGGAGGTGGCCAAGCTCCAACAACACGTGAGTAGCTGTTCTGGAGAGCATTTTGTTGAACCAAAGGTACGTCTGCCTTCTCTTTTTTTTGTTGAACAACAAGATTTTTTTTCTTTTAAAAATGCTTGTCTATTATATTTTCGTTTGAGACCCGGATCCTCTGGTGATGAATCACAGCGCATAGGGATCATAATGTCACTTTTGCGCAAAGATCCTCAGGGATGGGCCTTCTCTCTCCAACCTAGTGATCCGTGCTTTAGATCAGTGGATAGTTTTTTTTCTGCTTTGGGTTTATTGTACGATGATCCTGATCGTGTCTCATCTGCTGAGTCTGAATTAAGACGTTTGAGGCAGGGATCAGGTAATGTGGAAAAATATTGTTCTCACTTCCGTCGGTGGTCTGCCCAGGTGGGGTGGAACGATTCAGCTTTGAAAAGCTTGTTTCTTGCAGGGCTAGGTGAAAGGGTTAAGGATTTACTGATTGCTTATCCCACACCTGGAAACTTGCAGGAGGCAATGCAATTAGCTATATGGGTGGACAGGAGACTGCGTGCAAGATTTAATGAGAGTAAATCCTCTGCTATGTCAGCTCCGAGTCCTGAGAGGGTCTGTGCTGACAATGGAGAGCCGATGGAGATTGGGGCGATGGCACCCCGCTCTCAGGAAAAAGACCGCAGGCTTTCTGAAGGCTTGTGCTTCTATTGCGGAAATTCTGGTCATTTTATTAAGAGCTGTGTGCTTCGTATGAAGAAAGAAAAAAAAAGGTCAGTCATGCCCGTATTGCCTGTTTAAATTCTAAGGGGGTATTCCTATCTGCCACTACTGCTGCTCAGGATGAATTAATTGAATTTCGGGTATTTGTGGATTGTGGTTCTACTCTGAATGTGATTGATGGGGGATTCTTGGAAAAACTTAGATTAGAAGCTAAACCTTTGTCATCCCCTATTGCTGTGGTTTCTGTCGATGGCTCTCCCTTGAAGAGTGTTACTCACAAGGTCTGTGAATTTCCCCTCACTATTAATGGTATTCATCAAGAGAATTTGGATTTGGTGGTATTGGATAATTTGCCTTCTCCAGTAATATTGGGGTTTGCCCTGGTTAAAATTGCACAATCCTGTACTGGATTGGTCTACCAATGAAATTAAGTCCTGGAGCCCTAAGTGTTATGACAAGTGTTGTAACGGACGTATTGCTGCTGTGGATAAAGGGGAATTGCCTGTACCTATTCAGGATTTTTGGAGAGTTTTTTCTGAGGAGGAGTCGCAGGTTTTGCCTCCCCATAGAGACTATGATTGTACCATTGAATTTGTCCCTGGAGCGACTCTTCCTAAGAGTCGTTTATTTAATCTTACTATTCCTGAGAGAAAGGCTTTGGAGGAATACATACAGACAAGCTTGGCCGCCGGTCACATTAGGCCCTCTAAGTCTCCTGTGGCTGTTGGATTTATTTTTGTAAAAAAAAAAGATGGCGGTTTACGTCCTTGTCTGGACTTTCGTGAGATTAATAAAATTACTGTACGCAATCCTTACCCACTGCCATTGATTCCTGATTTATTTAACCAGTTAGTGGGGGCCAAGTGGTTCTCTAAAATTGATCTCCGGGGGGCATACAATTTGTTGCCCATGAAGGAGGGTGATGAATGGAAGACTGCTTTTAACACTCCTGTGGGTCATTTTGAGAATCTGGTTATGCCTTTTGGTCTTACTAATGCTCCTGCATTTTTTCAGAATCTTATTAATGACATCCTTAGACCTTTGATCGGCAAAAATGTGGTTGTGTATTTGGATGACATTCTGATTTATTCGCCAGATCTGGAGTCTCATTGGCGAATTGTACGTGAGGTTTTACAGTTATTAATGGACAATTCGCTTTTTGTTAAGCTGGAGAAATGTGAGTTCACTGTACAGAGAATTAGTTTTTTGGGCTACATTATCTCCAGCGAGGGCTTTGAGATGGACCCTGTGAAGGTTCAGGCGGTTCAGGAATGGCCTAGGCCTATTGGTTTGAAATCGATACAGAGGTTTTTGGGTTTCGCCAATTATTACAGAAAATTCATAAAAAAAATTTCTATTATTGTCAAACTGCTGACCGATCTTACCAGGAAAGGTGCTAATGCGGTTCAGTGGACTTCTGAGGCCATTGAAGCTTTTGTGTTTTTAAAGGAGAGGTTCACCTCTGCTCCCATCCTTATGCAGCCTGATGTGACTAAGCCGTTTTTGGTTGAGGTTGATGCTTCTTCGGTGGGGGTCGGTGCGGTGTTGTCTCAGGAAAACAAGGATGGAGTACATCCCTGTGCCTTTTTTTCAAAAAAATTTTCTGAGACTGAACTTAATTACGATATTGGTAATCGGGAATTGCTGGCGATTAAACTCGCATTTGAACACTGGCGTCATCTCTTGGAAGGTGCTGAATTTCCCATTCAGGTTTTCACTGATCATAAAAATCTGATCTATCTTGATGCTGCCAAGCGCTTGAATGCCCGTCAGGCTAGGTGGGCACTTTTTTTCTCGCGGTTTAATTTTTCCGTTACTTACATCCTGGGTACCAAGAATGTTAAAGCGGATGCCTTGTCTCGCAGCTTTTCTCCCATGGTCGGTGTTGAGGAGGAAGAGGAGACCATTTTACAAGAAGGTGTTGTGATTGCTGCATTGGACTCCGTTTTGGAAGATGAGATTCTTAAAGCCCAGGAGAATGCCCCATCTAACACTCCCCATGGGAGGTTGTTTGTGCCTGGGACCTTTAGGAGAGATTTGTTTGTTGAGTGTCATGAGTCTCGGTTGGCAGGTCATCCCGGAATTTCTGAGACCAAGAGACTTGTGGGTCGCAGTTTTTGGTGGCCTGGATGGCAGAAGGAAGTCATTAAGTGGGTGCGTCAATGTACTGTGTGTGCTAGATCTAAGTCTTCGCATGCTCCTGCTGCGGGGTTGCTTTGCCCTCTGGAGGTTCCTAGTGCACCTTGGACACATCTGGCTATGGACTTTATTACTGACCTTCCCCCCTCTGAAGGTTTCACGGTTATCTGGGTGGTCGTGGACCGTTTTAGCAAGATGTGTCACTTGGTTCCCTTCATCAAACTGCCTTGCGCTAAGACACTCGCTAAGGCCTTTGTCATGGAAATTGTCAGACTACATGGCGTTCCTACTGACATTGTTTCTGATAGGGGACCTCAGTTCATGGCTCGTTTTTGGCGTGCCTTTTGTGACAGGTTGGGAGTTCATTTGTTGTTTTCATCCGGATATCATCCTGAGTCTAATGGCCAGACAGAAAGGAAGAACCAGGATGTTGAGCAGTTCTTGCGTTGTTTTGTGGCAGACAATCAAGAGGGGTGGTCTGAGTTTCTGCCACTTGCTGAATTTGCTCTTAACAACCATACATCCTCTTCTGCTGGGTGTTCGCCTTTTTTTTGTTGTTCTGGGAGACATCCGTCTTTTGGGTCATTCTCCAAATTGGTTTCGGCTGTGCCTGAGGAGGAGAGTTTTTCCGTTGATTTGGAGAGAGTTTGGACGGATGTGCGTGGTAATCTTCAGGAGGCTAATAAAAAATCTAAGAGGTACTTTGATAGGAAACGGCAAGAGGTTTTGTTTGCTGTTGGTGACATGGTTTGGTTGTCCTCTAAGAATCTGCGATTGAGGATTCCTTCTAAAAAATTGGGTCCCAAGTTCGTAGGGCCCTTTAAGGTGCTTCAGATAGTTAACCAATCTGCTGTTAGGCTGGAGGTTCCTACGTCCTGGAGGATTAATCCGGTGTTTCATGTTTCTCTGTTGAAAAAAGCTGATGTGTCGGATGGTGACACCTCTGCCACTGTTCCTCCGGTGGTGGAGAACGGGGAATATGAAATTTCCCGCATCCTAAATTCTAGACGGTATAGAGGGAGTTTGCAGTATCTCGTCGCTTGGAAGGGTTTCGGACCTGAGGATAACTCATGGGTGAGGGCGGATGATGTTTCTGCTTCCAGACTTGTCAGAGCGTTTCACAGGAGGTTTCCTGGTAAGCCTGGGCCTAGGGGATCCGAAGGATCCTCTTAGAAGAGGGGGTACTGTTAGAACTCTCCTGTTAGGTTTTTTTTAGTTTGCTGGTCACATGACCATTTTTGCCTATTTAATCCGGCTCCGCCCTCCTGGCATTGCTGGACTTCATTGTATTTACTACTGTTGAGCTAGCTTGGTGCTCTGTTGCCGTTCTCTGTTAGTTTTGCTAGGTCTTCTGACCTCTTTGCTTTTTGTTGTGTGTTTGTCTTTGACTGCTACTATTTCTGCTAGGGGTGTCCAACTTATCCCAGTCCCTAGTTCTTGTAGGGATCCCTACCTCACATCTATAGGTCTTCGTACAGACTAGCCGAGGACTTTAGCGGGTCTGATCGCAGGATCAGGTTACCCGTTATATCGTAGGGATCTAGTTTAGTTCTATTGTAGGGACAGATCTCCTGTCTTTCCTTAGTCTCTGTAGCAGATCATAACAGCTTCATCCAGCAGTATTCATCCAGCAGATGCTTCATCCAACAGTCTTCATCCAGCAGATGCTTCATCCAACAGTCTTCATCCAGCAGATGCTTCATCCAACAGTCTTCATCCAGCAGATGCTTCATCCAGCAGTCTTCATCCAGCAGATGCTTCATCCAGCAGTGTTCATCCAGCAGTCTTCATCCAACAGATGCTTCATCCAGCAGTCTTCATCCAGCAGATGCTTCATCCAGCAGTCTTCATCCAGCAGATGCTTCATCCTGCAGTGTTCATCCAGCAGTCTTCACCCAGCAGTCTTCATCCAGCAGTCTTCATCCAGCAGTCTTCATCCAGCAGTCTTCATCCAACAGTCTTCATCCAACAGATGCTTCATCCAGCAGTCTTCATCCAGCAGATGCTTCATCCAGCAGATGCTTCATCCAGCAGTCTTCATCCAGCAGTCTTCTTCCAGCAGTCTTCATCCAGCAGATGCTTCATCCAGCAGTCTTCATCCAGCAGTCTTCATCCAGCAGATGCTTCATCCAGCAGTCTTCATCCAGCAGATGCTTCATCCAGCAGTCTTCATCCAGCAGTCTTCATCCAGCAGATGCTTCACCCAGCAGGCTTCATCCAGCAGATGCTTCATCCAGCAGTCTTCATCCAGCAGATGCTTCATCCAGCAGTCTTCATCCAGCAGATGCTTCATCCAGCAGTCTTCATCCAGCAGATGCTTCATCCAGCAGTCTTCATCCAGCAGATGCTTCATACAGCAGTCTTCATCCAACAGATGCTTCATCCAGCAGTCTTCATCCAGCAGTCTTCATCCAACAGATGCTTCATCCAGCAGTCTTCATCCAGCAGTCTTCATCCAACAGATGCTTCATCCAGCAGTCTTCATCCAGCAGTCTTCATCCAACAGATGCTTCATCCAGCAGTCTTCATCCAGCAGTCTTCATCCAACAGATGCTTCATCCAGCAGTCTTCATCCAACAGATGCTTCATCCAGCAGTCTTCATCCAACAGTCTTCATCCAGCAGTCTTCATCCAACAGATGCTTCATCCAGCAGTCTTCCTTGTGCTTTCCTTCAGAATAATCCTCAAACAATTCCTCTTATTACAGAACTCCATTTTCCACCAATATTCCTCAGTTGCCTCCTATGTGTTGTGAGAATACTGATCATCTCCCATTGCCCAAGGACTAATCCAACTCCTTAATATCAGTAGAGAAAGAAGATCCTCACCCCCCCCATAACAAGGAGCCAGGGACCCTGAGAACCTCAGACCAAGACCAAGCAGGAAACAGCTGTATCACTGCACTTGATCTCAGCCAAAAGACCATCACATGAACCTTCACATCTACTTTTCACCAGTGCAGGAAGCCCAGCGAGCGCCAGGCAGCAAAAAATTATTCAAAACTCATAATTGTTCCTCTCCACGGAAATCTTTAGTAAAAGGCGAAAGATTTATTCAATCTGAAGAGAAACAAGAGTATAGAGGAGAGCGGCCGGCGTCACCCGGAGCCTGCGCTGCGCTCATCACACCCGCGGAGAGGACGGCTCCTGGATGGATTGTGGGGTCACGTTCACAAGAGAAAATGTTACAATTGTGAATACTGGTCAGGTGCATCCTGGGAGGTATGCAAATCACAGCAGGAGGCGGGGCATCACATGGCTGCAGGATTTTGCAGAGCACTCTGAACTTTGAGGGTTTTTTTCTTTTTCTGAATCCGCAGCTTTTCCGTTTCTTCATTCCCGTTGCTGTAACTTTTTGGAGACCTTTTTGACAATACGGGAACCCGAGTGACCCGGTGGGGCTGTGAAGACCGATTTCTTTTTCCTCTTCCAATCTCACTCAGATAGTCCATCGTGGCAGAAAACTTCCACAAATAGTTCTTCATCATTAGAGCCTTTAAATTCTTTAAAACTAACAAATCTATTAATTGAATAGCAACAACCTGTTTAACATATGGCAGGGAAACACTTGTGTGCACAGTGCCCTCTAGTGGACAGATCAGCACTGACCTGTGACTCTCATGCACACAGCGCCCTCTAGTGGAGAGATCAGCACTGACCTGTTAACCTCATGCACACAGCGCCCTCTAGTGGAGAGATCGTCACTGACCTGTTACCCTCATGCACACAGCGCCCTCTACTGGAGAGATCAGTACTGACCTGTGACCCTCATGTACACAGCGCCCTCTAGTGGAGAGATCAGCACTGACCTGTGATCCTCATGAGCACAGCGCCCTCTAGTGGACAGATCCATCACTGACCAGCCTCGTGTGTACAGCGTCCTCTAGTGGAGAGATCAGCACTAACCAGTGTCATTTCCCTCATGCACACAGCACCCTCCAGTGGATAGATCAGCAATTACCTGTGTTGTTTCCCTCATGCACACAGTGCCCTCTAGTGTAGAGATCAGCACTGACCTGTGTCGTTTCCCTCATGCACACAGCGCCCTCTAGTGGACAGATCAGCACTGACCAGTGACCCTCACGCACACAACGCCCTCTAGAAGAGAGATCAGCACTGACCTGTGACCCTCATGCACACAGCGCCCTCTACTGGAGAGATCAGCACTGACCTGTGACCCTCATGCACACAGCGCCCTCTAGTGGAGAGATCAGCACTGACCTGTGACCCTCATGCACACAGCGCCCTCTAGAAGAGAGATCAGCACTGACCTGTGACTCTCATGCATACAGCGCACTCTAGAAGAGAGATCAGCACTGACGTGTGGCCCTCATGCACACAGCGCCCTCTACTGGAGAGATCAGCACTGACCTGTGACCCTCATGCACACAGCGCCCTCTAGTGGAGAGATCAGCACTGACCTGTGACCCTCATGCACACAGCGCCCTCTAGAAGAGAGATCAGCACTTACCTGTGACTCTCATGCACACAGCGCACTCTAGAAGAGAGATCAGCACTGACGTGTGGCCCTCATGCACACAGCGCCCTCTACTGGAGAGATCAGCACTGACCTGTGACCCTCATGCACACAGCGCCCTCTAGAAGAGAGATCAGCACTGACCTGTGACCCTCATGCACACAGCGCCCTCTAGTGGAGAGATCAGCACTGATCTGTGACCCTCATGCACACAGCGCCCTCTAGTGGGGAGATCAGCACTGACCTGTGACTCTCATGCACACAGCGCCCTCTAGAAGAGAGATCAGCACTGACCTGTGACCCTCATGCACACAGCGCCCTCTCGAAGAGAGATCAGCACTGACCTGTGACTCTCATGCACACAGCGCCCTCTAGAAGAGAGATCAGCACTGACCTGTGACCCTCATGCACACAGCGCCCTCTAGTGGAGAGATCAGCACTGACCTGTGACCCTCATGCACACAACGCCCTCTACTGGAGAGATCAGCACTGACCTGTGATCCTCATGCACACAGCGCCCTCTAGTGGAGAGATCAGCACTGACCTGTGATCCTCATGCACACAGCGCCCTCTAGTGGAGAGTTCAGCACTGACCTGTGATCCTCATGCACACAGCGCCCTCTAGTGGAGAGATCAGCACTGACCTGTGACTCTCATGCACAGCGCCCTCTAGTGGAGAGATCAGCACTAACCTGTGACCCTCATGCGCACAGCGCCCTCTAATGGAGAGATCAGCACTGACCTGTGACTCTCATGCACACAGCGCCCTCTACTGGAGAGATCAGCACTGACCTGTGACCCTCATGCACACAGCGCCCTCTAGTGGAGAGATCAGCACTGACCTGTGATCCTCATGCACACAGCGCCCTCTACTGGAGAGATCAGCACTGACCTGTGATCCTCATGCACACAGCGCCCTCTAGTGGAGAGATCAGCACTGACCTGTGATCCTCATGCACACATCGCCCTCTAGTGGAGAGATCAGCACTGACCTGTGATCCTCATGCGCACAGCGCCCTCTAGTGGAGAGATCAGCACTGACCTGTGACCCTCATGCACACAGCGCCCTCTAGTGGAGAGATCAGCACTGACCTGTGACCCTCATGCACACAGCACCCTCTAGTGGAGAGATCAGCACTGACCTGTGACCCTCATGCACACAGCGCCCTCTAGTGAAGAGTTCATCACTGACCAGCCTTGTGTGTACAGCGTCCTCTAGTGGAGAGATCAGCACTGACCTGTGTCGTTTCCCACATGTGCATATCGCCCTCTAGTGGAGAGATCATCACTGACCTGTGACCCTCATGCCCTCAGCGCCCTCTAGAAGAGAGATCAGCACTGACCTGTGACCCTCATGCACACAGCGCCCTCTAGTGGAGAGATCAGCACTAACCTGTGTCATTTCCCTCATGCACACAGCACCCTCTAGTGTAGAGATCAGCAATGACCTGTGTCGTTTCCCTCATGCACACAGCGCCCTCTAGTGGAGAGATCAGCACTGACCTGTGTCGTTTCCCTCATGCACAAAGCGCCCTCTAGTGGAGAGATCAGCACTGACCTGTGACCCTCACGCACACAGCGCCCTCTAGAAGAGAGATCAGCACTGACCTGTGACCCTCATGCACACAGCGCCCTCTACTGAAGAGATCAGTACTGACTAGTGTTGAGGGATACCTTCCGATATCAGGAAATATCGTATCGGATTGGATCGGGCCGATACCCAAAAAGTATCGGATATCGCCGATTCCGATACCGGAAACCAATGCAAGTCAATGGGACACAAATATCGGAATGAAAATAAACCCTTTCTTTCCTTGTAGGTTAATTCTACATGAAGTAAAACAACTAAGAATAATGTAGAATGACATGAAAAGCCTGCAATTCATCAGCGGCATTCACCGGTACCCGACAATTTACAACAGAAAGAATAGAGCTTCACACATAGATTAGATAGATAGAAACATGTCAGTCACATATATATGAAGTACAGTGACAGTGTTGCTTACTGTACTTGTCATTTAGTGTAAAGGATTTATTTAAAAAAATAATAGTTTTTTCATGCACCGTCTCTTTAAGAAAGCCGGCCGGCAATTCAGCATCTGTACCCGACAATTTAGAATAGAAGGAATAGAGAATCACACATAGATTAGATAGATAGAAACATGTCAGTCACATATATATGAAGTACAGTGACAGTGTTGATTACTGTACCTGTCATTTAGTGTTAAAATAAAGGATTTATTTAAAAAAAAATTGGCGTGGGGTTCCCCTTAATTTTAGGCTCTAGCGGAGGTTAAGCAGACAGCTGGGGCAAATGTTTGAAGCCTGGGAAGGGGGTAATACCCACGGAGCTTCCCAGACTACTAATATCAGCCCCCAGCTGAATACCTAGCCTTTACTAGCTATTAAAATGGGGGAACCCCCCCCAAAAAATAACGTGGGGTCCCCCCTAATTTAATAGCTAGCACAGGCTAGGCAGACAGCTGGGGGCTGATATTAATAGCCCAGGAAGGGTGCCATGAATATTGGCCCCCTCCCAGGCTAGAAACACCAGCCGTCAGCCGCCCCAGAAATGGCGCATTCATAGGATGCGCCAATTCTGGCACTTAGCCTCGCTCTTCCACGCTGCCCTGGTGCGGTGGCAGGGGGTAATAGTGGTGGGGTTCATGTCAGCGCCAGCTGCCATGAAGCCCAGGTTAGTAATGATGGGCGTCTATAAGACACCCCCATTACTAACCTACAAAGTGTTAAAAAGAAAAAACACACTACACCCAGAAAAAAATAATTTATTTGAAATAAAACACCATTTTATTTAATTCTTAGTTTACTAAAAAAAAAAATAGTTACCTGTCCACGTTCCTGCGCTGATCTCCCATGCACAGCTGTCACATCTGGAGATGGTGACAGCTGTGCATGGCTGCTGTAAGCTCACGCTGCCGGGAACACGTCCGCTCCCGGCAGCGGGAGCCCCTGGCTGAAGTCACCGGAGTGCATTCAGGCAGCGCAGCTCCGGAGACCTCCTTTACGGCAGTGCTGTACCGTGGGAATTTCTCACGATACAGCAGTGCCGTAAAGGAGCTAACCGGAGCAGCGCTGCCTGAACTCCGGTGAACCCTTACGGCCCCGTCATTCTAGCGGCGGCAGCGGTTCAGAGCGGTCACATTCTATGTGGCTGCTCTGAACTGGAGATCATCGTGGGACACTCGTGGACTACTACAGAGGGGTAAGGATAAGGTTGTGGTTTATTATTTTATATTTTATTACAGGAGATCGATGGCTTCGGGGAATTAGGTGTCTAGGTGAGTATAGGTGTAGTT
The DNA here is from genome assembly GCF_046119375.1 of Phyllobates terribilis. Taxonomy (NCBI): domain Eukaryota; kingdom Metazoa; phylum Chordata; class Amphibia; order Anura; family Dendrobatidae; genus Phyllobates; species Phyllobates terribilis. The sequence continues at coordinate 198,046,401 of NW_027362768.1, forward strand.
TTTTATTTTTTACTTTATTTTAGGTGGCGATCGGCGGGGACAGGTAATGTATGAACTAATTTCTTTTAGGTAACCACTGGCCACCAATGACATGTATCTAACATTTATTGGGGACACAGTAGGGCAATTTAAATAGCAGGATCAGGCTGATGGGAACTACTGCTCCCATCAAGCTGATCCTGCTGGCACGAGTGGACGGGGGACAGACATAGGCCGATGGGAGTAGTAGTGTCACATCGGCCTATGTCTGCCTGCACGCACACACACCGCACACACCCGCACACATCGCACAGACACACCCGCACACACACCCGCACACATCGCACAGACACCCCGCACACCCGCACACACACACCCCGCACACACACCCCGCACACACACCCCGCACACCCGCACAAACATCGCACAGACACCGCGCACACACACCCGCACACACACCCCGCACACACTAATCATGACGGGTCTGGGAGGTGAGGCTGACCTGTGCAGCCGTGGGAAAGTTGATGTGAGTTCATGCAGTCAAGCATGAACTCACATGAACCCTCTGAGGGCACCGCGGCTACTTCAAATGAACAGCTGATCGGCATCACCTGATACCTCAGCTGTTCATTTGAAATAACCGGCGGGAAAGCGCAGCACAGAACGGGAAAGCCGGCGGTGAAGTCTTTTCACTGCCGGCTTCCCCGCCCGGGTCCTTCGCTCCTTGGTGCTGCGCTCCCCGCCCGGTCCTAATTTACGATTGGGATTGGAGGTGGCGAGGGGAGCGGAGGATCGGGGTGGGAGGCTGCGGGGAAGCAGTATGGGGCTGCGTGATTGTTTAAAAGCCGGCGGCTTTTTACCGCGCGCCGGCTTTTAAACAATCAGGAGAATTCTCCCACGCTGGGATGGCATTCTGATGACAGGCTGGATCGCGCTGCCATCCAGCTTGTCATCCTTCACAGACACTGCAGAGCGCAGGCATTATGGGAACTTCCGATTCCGGTATTCGATATTATAAAAGTATCGGAATGCTCAACACTAGTACTGACCTGTGACCCTCATGTACACAGCGCCCTCTAGTGGAGAGATCAGCACTGACCTGTGATCCTCATGAGCACAGCGCCCTCTAGTGGACAGATCCATCACTGACCAGCCTCGTGTGTACAGCGTCCTCTAGTGGAGAGATGAGCACTAACCTGTGTCATTTCCCTCATGCACACAGCACCCTCCAGTGGATAGATCAGCAATGACCTGTGTCGTTTCCCTCATGCACACAGCGCCCTCTAGTGGAGAGATCAGCACTGACCTGTGTCGTTTCCCTCATGCACACAGCGCCCTCTAGTGGAGAGATCAGCACTGACCTGTGTCATTTCCCTCATGCACACAGCACCCTCTAGTGGAAAGATCAGCACTGACCAGTGACCCTCACGCACACAACGCCCTCTAGAAGAGAGATCAGCACTGACCTGTGACCCTCATGCACACAGCGCCCTCTACTGGAGAGATCAGCACTGACCTGTGACCCTCATGCACACAGCGCCCTCTAGTGGAGAGATCAGCACTGACCTGTGACCCTCATGCACACAGCGCCCTCTAGAAGAGAGATCAGCACTGACCTGTGACTCTCATGCACACAGCGCACTCTAGAAGAGAGATCAGCACTGACGTGTGGCCCTCATGCACACAGCGCCCTCTACTGGAGAGATCAGCACTGACCTGTGACCCTCATGCACACAGCGCCCTCTAGAAGAGAGATCAGCACTGACCTGTGACCCTCATGCACACAGCGCCCTCTAGTGGAGAGATCAGCACTGACCTGTGACCCTCATGCACACAGCGCCCTCTAGTGGGGAGATCAGCACTGACCTGTGACTCTCATGCACACAGCGCCCTCTAGAAGAGAGATCAGCACTGACCTGTGACCCTCATGCACACAGCGCCCTCTACTGGAGAGATCAGCACTGACCTGTGACCCTCATGCACACAGCGCCCTCTCGAAGAGAGATCAGCACTGACCTGTGACTCTCATGCACACAGCGCCCTCTAGAAGAGAGATCAGCACTGACCTGTGACCCTCATGCACACAGCGCCCTCTAGTGGAGAGATCAGCACTGACCTGTGACCCTCATGCACACAACGCCCTCTACTGGAGAGATCAGCACTGACCTGTGATCCTCATGCACACAGCGCCCTCTAGTGGAGAGATCAGCACTGACCTGTGACTCTCATGCACAGCGCCCTCTAGTGGAGAGATCAGCACTAACCTGTGACCCTCATGCGCACAACGCCCTCTAGTGGAGAGATCAGCACTGACCTGTGACTCTCATGCACACAGCGCCCTCTACTGGAGAGATCAGCACTGACCTGTGACTCTCATGCACACAGCGCCCTCTACTGGAGAGATCAGCACTGACCTCTGATCCTCATGCACACAGCGCCCTCTAGTGGAGAGATCAGCACTGACCTGTGATCCTCATGCACACAGCGCCCTCTAGTGGAGAGATCAGCACTGACCTGTGATCCTCATGCACACAGCACCCTCTAGTGGAGAGTTCAGCACTGACCTGTGATCCTCATGCGCACAGCGCCCTCTAGTGGAGAGATCAGCACTGACCTGTGACCCTCATGCACACAGCGCCCTCTAGTGGAGAGATCAGAACTGACCTGTGACTCTCATGCACACAGCGCCCTCTACTGGAGAGATCAGCACTGACCTCTGATCCTCATGCACACAGCGCCCTCTAGTGGAGAGATCAGCACTGACCTGTGATCCTCATGCACACAGCACCCTCTAGTGGAGAGTTCAGCACTGACCTGTGATCCTCATGCGCACAGCGCCCTCTAGTGGAGAGATCAGCACTGACCTGTGACCCTCATGCACACAGCGCCCTCTAGTGGAGAGATCAGCACTGACCTGTGATCCTCATGCACACAGCACCCTCTAGTGGAGAGATCAGCACTGACCTGTTACTCTCATGCACACAGCGCCCCCTCCAGGCACATACTTGTCTCTGCTTTTCACCTGTGCAGAAAGCCCAGCGAGCGCCGGGCATCAAAAAATTATACGAAACTCATAATTGTTCCTCTCCACGGAAATCTTTAGTAAAAGGCGAAAGATTTATTCGATCTGAAGAGAAACCAGAGTATAGAGAGGAGAGCGGCCGGCGTCACCCGGAGCCTGCGCTGCGCTCATCACACCCGCGGAGAGGACGGCTCCTGGATGGATTGTGGGGTCACGTTCACAAGAGAAAATGTTACAATTGTGAATACTGGTCAGGTGCATCCTGGGAGATATGCAAATCACAGCAGGAGGCGGGGCATCACATGGCTGCAGGATTTTGCAGAGCACTCTGAACTTTGAGGTTTTCTTTTTCTGAATCCGCAGCTTTTCCATTTCTTCATTCCCGTTGCTGTAAGTTTTTGGAGACCGGTTTGACAATACGGGACCCCGAGTGACCCGGTGGGGCTGTGAAGACCGATTTCTTTTTCCTCTTCCAATCTCACTCAGATAGTCCATCGTGGCAGAAAACTTCCACAAATAGTTCTTCATCATTAGAACCTTTAAATTCTTTAAAACTAACAAATCTATTCATTGAATAGCAACAACCTGTTTAACATATGGCAGGGAAACACTTGTGTGCACAGTGCCCTCTAGTGGACAGATCAGCACTGACCTGTGACTCTCATGCACACAGCGCCCTCTAGTGGAGAGATCAGCACTGACCTGTTACCCTCATGCACATAGCGCCCTCTAGTGGAGAGATCGTCACTGACCTGTTACCCTCATGCACACAGCGCCCTCTAGTGGAGAGATCAGCACTGACCTGTGACTCTCATGCACACAGCGCCCTCTAGTGGAGAGATCAGCACTGACCTGTTACCCTCATGCACACATCGCCCTCTAGTGGAGAGATCAGCAATGACCTGTGCCCCTCATGCACACAGCGCCCTCTAGTGGAGAGATCAGCTCTGACCTGTGACTTTCATGCACATAGCGCCCTCTAGTGGAGATATCATCACTGACCTGTGACTCTCTTGTACATAGCGCCCTCTAGTGGAGAGATCGTCACTGACCTGTTACCCTCATGCACACAGCACCCTCTAGTGGAGAGATTAGCACTGACCTGTGACCCTCATGCACACAGCGCCCTCTAGTGGAGAGATCGTCACTGACCTGTTACCCTCATGCACAAAGCACCCTCTAGTGGAGAGATCAGCACTGACCTGTGACCCTCATGCACACAGCGCCCTCTAGTGAAGAGTTCATCACTGACCAGCCTTGTGTGTACAGCATCCTCTAGTGGAGAGATCAGCACTGACCTGTGTCGTTTCCCTCATGCACACAGCGCCCTCTAGTGGAGAGATCAGCACTGACCTGTGTCGTTTCCCACATGTGCATATCGCCCTCTAGTGGAGAGATCATCACTGACCTGTGACCCTCATGCACACAGCGCCCTCTAGAAGAGAGATCAGCACTGACCTGTGACCCTCATGCACACAGCGCCCTCTAGTGTAGAGATCAGCAATGACCTGTGTCGTTTCCCTCATGCACACAGCGCCCTCTAGTGGAGAGATCAGCACTGACCTGTGTCGTTTCCCTCATGCACAAAGCGCCCTCTAGTGGAGAGATTAGCACTGACCTGTGACCCTCACGCACACAGCGCCCTCTAGAAGAGAGATCGGCACTGACCTGTGACCCTCATGCACACAGCGCCCTCTACTGGAGAGGTCAGTACTGACCTGTGACCCTCATGTACACAGCGCCCTCTAGTGGAGAGATCAGCACTGACCTGTGATCCTCATGAGCACAGCGCCCTCTAGTGGACAGATCCATCACTGACCAGCCTCGTGTGTACAGCGTCGTCTAGTGGAGAGATCAGCACTAACCTGTGTCATTTCCCTCATGCACACAGCACCCTCCAGTGGAGAGATCAGCAATGACCTGTGTCGTTTCCCTCATGCACACAGCGCCTTCTAGTGGAGAGATCAGCACTGACCTGTGTCGTTTCCCTCATGCACACAGCGCCCTCTAGTGGAGAGATCAGCACTGACCTGTGTCATTTCCCTCATGCACACAGCACCCTCTAGTGGAAAGATCAGCACTGACCTGTGACCCTCACGCACACAACGCCCTCTAGAAGAGAGATCAGCACTGACCTGTGACCCTCATGCACACAGCGCCCTCTACTGGAGAGATCAGCACTGACCTGTGACCCTCATGCACACAGCGCCCTCTAGAAGAGAGATCAGCACTGACCTGTGGCCCTCATGCACACAGCGCCCTCTACTGGAGAGATCAGCACTGACCTGTGACCCTCATGCACACAGCGCCCTCTAGTGGGGAGATCAGCACTGACCTGTGACTCTCATGCACACAGCGCCCTCTAGAAGAGAGATCAGCACTGACCTGTGACCCTCATGCACACAGCGCCCTCTACTGGAGAGATCAGCACTGACCTGTGACCCTCATGCACACAGCGCACTCTAGAAGAGAGATCAGCACTGACTTGTGGCCCTCATGCACACAGCGCCCTCTACTGGAGAGATCAGCACTGACCTGTGACCCTCATGCACACAGCGCCCTCTAGTGGGGAGATCAGCACTGACCTGTGACTCTCATGCACACAGCGCCCTCTAGAAGAGAGATCAGCACTGACCTGTGACCCTCATGCACACAGCGCCCTCTACTGGAGAGATCAGCACTGACCTGTGACCCTTATGCACACAGCGCCCTCTCGAAGAGAGATCAGCACTGACCTGTGACTCTCATGCACACAGCGCCCTCTAGAAGAGAGATCAGCACTGACCTGTGACCCTCATGCACACAGCGCCCTCTAGTGGAGAGATCAGCACTGACCTGTGACCCTCATGCACACAGCGCCCTCTACTGGAGAGATCAGCACTGACCTGTGATCCTCATGCACACAGCGCCCTCTAGTGGAGAGATCAGCACTGACCTGTGACCCTCATGCACACAGCGCCCTCTAGTGGAGAGATCAGCACTGACCTGTGACCCTCATGCACACAGCGCCCTCTAGTGGAGAGATCAGCACTGACCTGTGACTCTCATGCACAGCGCCCTCTAGTGGAGAGATCAGCACTGACCTGTGACCCTCATGCGCACAGCGCCCTCTAGTGGAGAGATCAGCACTGACCTGTGACTCATGCACACAGCGCCCTCTAGTAGAGAGATCAGCACTGACCTGTTACTCTCATGCACACAGCGCCCTCTAGTGTAGAGATCAGCACTGACCTGTGACCCTCATGCACACAGCACCCTCTAGTGGAGAGATCAGCACTGACCTGTGACCCTCATGCACACAGCACCCTCTAGTGGAGAGATCAGCACTGACCTGTTACTCTCATGCACACAGCGCCCCCTCCAGGCACATACTTGTCTCTGCTTTTCACCAGTGCAGGAAGCCCAGCGAGCGCCGGGTATCAAAAAATTATACGAAACTCATAATTGTTCCTCTCCACGGAAATCTTTAGTAAAAGGCGAAAGATTTATTCGATCTGAAGAGAAACCAGAGTATAGAGAGGAGAGCGGCCGGCGTCACCCGGGGTCTGCGCTGCGCTCATCACACCCGCGGAGAGGACGGCTCCTGGATGGATTGTGGGGTCACCTCCTCCGGACCCTGGACACAATGTATCTGATGTTACTGAACTTTACTACAAAAACTAACAAAAAATAATGAGAACACATTACAACTCTGAGGATGGGTCAGGTGCATCTTGGGAGATATGCAAATCAAAGCAGGAGGCGGTCACAAGGTCTCCATAGAGATGCAGAGTCATTCCTCCAGTCAGTGGACGTTTTGGATGTTACCAGTTTAGACCCAGCGTGCAGCCGGCGGGGATTGGAGGAGCGGATCACACAGACAACCGTCCTGATAGATTCTTCAGAATCCTCTTGCACTGATCTATTCGGGGATAAGGAAAATAAATCTGTAATGAAATCCTAGAAAAGGGAAAACTGCAGGAACAGAGAATGGAGCGACAGGAAGATCGGTGGGGTGCAGTCTTTAAGTCCATGTTTCAGGGCATCCAAAAGACCCCACACAAAGGCGTTTGCTATATAAGTGGGCACCTTCAGCAGTATTGGGGTACTGTAGACATTCATGAATGACCAGGGTGGCAGACCCCACAACACGTCCCACAATATCTCTGCAATGGCCGCCTCTGCAGTCGGCAGAGGCTATCCGGACAGAACAGATTATCGCAACGGGACCGGACCAACGTGAGGTCAAGTGACCTTTTTCTGTGCTGATCAGAGCTCGGTCAACACCCTCGTCCAAACGTGCAGGACCTTCGGACAAGCTTCAGAGGCCAAAACCAACTGCATGAAGTTGGAAGCCATGCTCTTCGGAGACTGGCACCTGACCACCTCCACCTCCTTCCCCTTCAGCATCCTGCCAGATTTCAGCAAGGTTCTTGGAGTGTGGTTTGGGAAAAAAGGAGCAACGCTCAAGTCATGAGAAGAATGGTTGACCAAAGTCAACCAAAGGATTGAACTGTGAAGCCTCAGATGTCTCACTTGTGAGGGTAAAGCGCTGGTCCCGTGTATCAAGGTAATGCCCGTGCTGCAGTACAAAGCCCAGGACTGGCCCCCTCATGTCACCATGTGTAGGGTCATTACCAGGACAGTGTTTCACTTCATCTGGGGTTCTAAAACGGACAAAGTAAAGTGAACCACCATGTAACAAGGAACCGCACAAGGGTGGAAAGGGCATCCCAGACATACCCACCCTCCTGCGGACCCCCTTCATTTGTGACTGTGTCCAACAAACTCTGCAAGGCAAGAGAGTTTCTGCGGGCAGATTCATGTCTCGCAGGATAACTGGAAGAAACTTAGCTGGGACAAGTGGGACAGCTCCTACCTCTGCAACAGGACGACGCTCTTGTTCTACGAAGACCTTGCCTGCTTAGTGGGGGAACACCAGCTGGAGGGACTCAAGCCAGATCTGTGGAAGCCAAAGACCATTCATCAACTCATCAGAACCAATGACCAAGAACAGAATATCCCAGAACTCCATGATGACACGTGGAAATCCAGGTTGAGTAATGTGTTGTCGGACTGGCTGACCAACGGGCACAAGGATTTGTCATGGATGGCGATACAGGGTGGGCTTCCCCGTCCGGTCATTCATGCACACCAGAAACCTGTGCAAGACCATCTACGCAAGTCTTTTGGGATTGCCGTTTTACACAGCTCCTGTTGGGTGCCCTGGAGGATGACCTGGGGAACTCTGTCCCCAGAGCGAGCCCATTGTGCCATCTGGTGCTTTACTGTGGTTCATACTGTCGGAGCAATCCAGGAGGCTTGGCGCTTTATGAACTGTTTTAAAGGATGCTATCTGGGTCACCAGGAACCGGTTCATCTTAAGGAAGGAGAGCATGTCCATCCGCGACCGCCAAAGGATGATCCACAGCCTGCTCAGAGACTACACTGACGCGCCCCCTGGGCCGTGGGGTACCCGGAGCCGGGCCTGTAGACGCTGGGGGTCAATCCAAGGGTAGTAGATGTATACAGGTTATATAATGTCTGACACAGCCACCTGTGGAGTGCGGTTAATAGAGACCGCCGCTGCGGAACAGTCCTCTGAAGCTGGTAGTATAGCAGCAAAGGTGGTATAACTCCCCACAGGAAGAGTTAGCTTCAGGGCAGTGTGCGTGGATGATGGTGGTTGTGCATGGTGTCGCGGTGCAGAAACAACCACAGAGTCCTTATAGTGCAGTCCCAGGGTCTTTATTAATGACACTTTAAAGAGGCCTGGACTGGAGTATTGGCTAGTGATAAGAGTCCAGTCAGTCTCGGAGCAAGCATAGAGTCCTCCTGGCTAGGTGGAGTTGTAGGCCTGCCGTTCTTACTATACTCTTTGGCTATTCTGCTTGTAGCTGTGTTGTAGCCCACGTCCCTGAGTGTAACGTGCTGTGCTCACCTGTATGGCTGGCAGCTCGGGCCTTGTGGATGCCTCGCTCCTCCTTGGCGGTACAGCCTCGGACTCCGGTGTCCGGTTCAATGTGTATTCTGGCTAGGACGAGCTATCTCCAGCTCCAGTCCCTAGCTCCTCACTCCTTGATGTCCTCAACTCGACTCCTCACACTAGACTAAGCTAACCCCGCCTCCAGATCCAGTTGTCAAGGGCAGGATCCTCCCCTTGCTGATCTGGAGCCAGGATGTGTTGCATGTGTTATGTTCCTGACCAGGAAACCCCTGCTTGCCTTCAGACATGGCATTACCTCTTTGGAGGGAAGCAATACCACTGTGGCAACCAGTCTCTCTGGGGTGCCACATTCCCCCCTAATTAATGTCAGTACTCCAGGACTGAACATATTTTTCAAAAGTAACAATAGCATTAACAAGGTACATTAGAATATTTACAAGCATTATAGTCTTTTACAGGTTACAGTATGATCTGCAACCAGGTGTCCATTCAACTGAATAAGGTATAATTTGAGGGACCCGTCCAAAACCCTCCACGGAGGCCCTGGGGTGGCTGCAGGGCATTGATGATCCGGATGCTGGACCACGTCTTCAGCCACCTCCACGAGTTTTTGTTCTGTGGTCTGTCACAAAGGGGCACTTTTACAAGTGCAACTATTTATAAGGGAAAGTTCTTTGGTTATTCACTGTCCATAACCTAAAAGTCTTTGGATCCCTTGTCGGGTAACTGGAAAAACACACATATATCAAACTTTTCAAATTTTTAAGTCTCTTGTATACCTTTACAGGTAACTATATACAGTATCCATTTAAATACATTTATACTTTAAATTATGCATTTTTAAATCCTCAAACGGGCAGGGGGCTGACCTTTTGTAGCTCTGGTAGATCTACGTAATGCACTATCTGTCACTGCGCTACCCTGGTCCCTTGTGTCTACCCCCAGTGTGGTGGGTTCAGTGTGACTAGTATTTTGAGGTGACACTGGTAGGTTGGGCAACTTCCTACGGATTCTTTGGCTTACCGTGGGTACGACAGGTTCGCTACTAGCAGAGGGTAGATTCTCCTGGTCTGCTAATGGGGAAACTTCTGCCTCCGGGGGCAACTGTTCTTCCAACTCTTCTGGGACTTCTGCAGCTTCCTGAGGGGCTGGTTGGAGAAAGGTAAGGACTGGCACAACAATTGCATTGTTCACTTGTGTCCATGACCGGGGAAATTCTCCGAGTACTGTTTTGACCATTTCTTCCACTTCCTCTGTGGGTTGAGGGCTATCTTGGTCTTCCTTAGGGTGTTGCAGTTGCTCGGGACATTTCTTCAAGTGGTCTCTTGAAACTGTTGCTGATGTTTCTCCTCCATCCTTACTAATGAGGCACACCTTGGTGTTATCATGACTCGAGGGTAGAATGGTGTACGGCTCTACCTCCCACTGGTCATCCAATTTGTGGAGTCGCCTCTTTCTCTTAAGGACCTGTTCTCCAGGTGACAAGGGGACATCAGGTGCGTGTTGATTGTAGGTCTTCTCTTGTTTCTGTCTTGCTTGGGACAGACTTCTTTCAACACTCTCTTGCACTTTGCGGTATTGTAGTTGCCGCTCAGTATCCCAATCTGCATCCGGTGAGGTGGTCTCTGGTGTTAGGACTCCCATGTCCAGGTCGATGGGTAGCTTACCAGGCCTTGCTCTCATCAGGTAAGCAGGTGTGCAGTTGGTGGAAATCACTGGGATATGGTTATAGAGGTCCACCAGATCTGGCAACTTTTCTGGCCTAGACTACGTTCTTCCAGGGGCAACGTCTTCAACAGGTCTATCACCACCTGGTTCATCTTCTCACACAACCCGTTGGTTTGGGGGTGATACGGTGTTGTCCTGATTTTCTTGCAGCCGTACAGGTTTCAGAATTCTTGGAACGCCTCCGCTTCGAAGGCTGGACCTTGGTCAGTAAGCATGCGTTCAGGGTAACCGTGCGGGCGGCAGAAGTACTGCTGGAAGGCTTTGGCTGCTGTCTGAGTCGTCTGGTCCTTTACTGGCACTACTACCAGGAACCGGGAGTAGTGGTCTACGATGGTGAGAGCGTAGACATAGCCTGACCTGCTTGGGGCTAGCTTCACGTGGTCCAGGGCTACCAGTTCAAGTGGCTGTTTGGTGATGATGGGCTGCAGGGGAGCCCTCTGGCTGTCACGGTCTTTTCGCCTCAGGTTGCATGGTCCGCATTCTCGACACCACCTCTCGATTGCTTTCCTCATGCCAGCCCAGTAGAACCATTCACGTAGCAAGACTTCCAACTTCTTCCAGCCAAAGTGTCCTGCTCCATCGTGGTACGCTTCCAAGACCATCGATGCATCCCGCCTCGGGACTACCACCTGCCAGAACAGTTCATGTGTCCGGGAGTTGATGGCTCTTCGACACAGCTTCCCTTCATAGATGAATAGTTTGCCCTTCTCCTTCCACAACTGTTTGGTCTCCCTGAAGCATCTGGATAAGGGTACGAGTCAGCTCGTGTCAGCAACTCCTTGACTAGGCGGACAGCCGGGTCACTATCTTGTGTTTCTGCCCATCCATGGTGGGGAAATGGGTTGAACGTGGCCTCTCTGTTGGCAGAGCACCTGTTCTTCACACAATGGTAGCACTGAGTTACCCCATGACTGTGGAAAGCGGGGATCTCTATCTCCTCCAGTTCCTCCGGGTCCTCTCCCCCATCTGGCAAGTTAGGCATCCTGGACAGCGCATCAGCATTTGCATTCTTGCGCCCAGCCCGGTACTTGATGGTGAACTGATAATTAGACAGTGGGCCATCCATCTTTGTTCCAGGGCACCAAGTTTCGCAGTGTCCAGGTGCGTCAGCAGGTTATTATCCGTGAAGACTGTAAATTGGAGGAGGCGAGATAGTGCTTGAAGCATTCCGTCACAGCCCAGACTACGGCGAGGAACTCCAACTTGAAAGAACTGTAGTTTTCGGGGTTCCTTTCTGTGGACCGGAGCTTCCTGCTGGCATAGGCAATCACTCTTTCTCTGCCTTGCTGTATCTGGGACAGCACCGCTCCTAGCCCCACGTTGCTTGCATCTGTATGGAGTATGAAGGGTTGGCCATAGTCAGGGTAGGCCAGGATCTCGTCTCCTGTGAGACCCATCTTCAGCCTACTGAAGGATTCGTCTTCCGGCTTATCCCATTTGAATGGAGGCTTCGGGTTTTTGGCCTTCCTGGACTGGCCTACTAGGAGGTCCTGCATGGGTGCCGCCATCTTGGTGAAGCCTTGGATAAATCTTCGGTAGTAGCCCACCAACCCGAGGAACTGCCGCACTTCCTTAATAGTGGAGGGTCTTGGCCAGTCCTTGATTACTGTGACCTTGTCAGGGTCTGGTGCTACACCTTCAGCGCTTACCACATGACCTAGGTACTGTACCTTGGGCTTCAACAGGTGGCATTTTGACGGCTTCACCTTCAGGCCAAAACCAGCTAGGGCTTCAAACATCTCTGCCAGGTGCTTCAGGTGATCTTCATAGGACTTGGAGTAGACAATGACGTCATCTAGGTACAGCAGGACTATCTCAAAGTTCTTATGTCCTAGACAGCACTCCATCAACCGCTGGAAGGTTCCTGGGGCGATGCAGAGTCCGAATGGCATGCAGTTGAACTCGCTGAGGCCCATAGGGGTGGTGAATGCGGTCTTTTCTTTATCCACCTCTGCCACAGGAACCTGCCAATACCCACTAGTGAGATCCAAAGTAGAGAAATAATTAGCAGATCTTAATGCAGCTAGTGACTCCTCAATCCTGGATAGCGGGTATACATCTTTATGTGTTATGCGGTTAATTTGCCTGTAGTCTACACACATTCTCATTGTGCCATCTTTTTTCCTTACGAGAACTAATGGAGCTGCCCAGGGGCTACAACTGTCTCTTATCACCCCAGCCTCCTTCATCTCTCGTAACATCCCTTTGGCATTTTGGTAGTGTGCTGGTGGTACAGGCCGGTACCGCTATTTAATGGGTGGATGGTCTCCCGTGGGGATATGGTGTTGAACCCCTTTCACCTGCCCGAAATCGAGCGGGTGTTTGCTGAAGACCCTTTCATACTCCTGGACCACCCGGTATACTCCATGTTTTTGGTGCTGAGGGGTGGAGTCAGTGCCCACGTGTAGCTTCTGACACCAGTCCTCCATCTGTCCCTCGGAGCCATTATCCTCCGCCGGTTTGGATGGAGGTAAGGGTTCCACTGTTTTTATAGAATTGTTGCTGACAGTGAATAGCTTGGCTAGGGTGGCATACCGGGGCAAATGGACCTCTTTCTCCCCAATATTCAGGATGCAGACTGGCACTCTCCCATTGCGGACATCAACCACCCCCCTGGCTGTCAAGATGGTGGGCTTACTGTCAGAGTAGACGGGCTCTACGAGGGCCTGGTAATCTCGACCCCTGAGACCGATTGCTGCCTGACACCATATCATCATCTTACTTCTTGGGGGCATGGCAATAGGGAATGGGTCACTCATCCTGACACTGCCAATCTCACCGACAGACAGTTCTACCTGTTGTCTTTTCATCAGGGCTCTGATCTCTCTCTGCAGAACCCACTGCTGACTGGAACTGGCAGTCTCTGACCTGCTGCAACAAAACAATAATTTCTGAAAGACAATTTTCAATAACATTAGTGCCTAAGGTTATCATGGGATGACTTTCTCGGCAATCAATGTCAACAATTATCATTCCTTGCGCCGGCAATTCCACTTTGCCAACCTTTATGGCCACTTCTTTGAACCCCACTTGAGGTACGGGCTGACCATTGCTGGCATAGATGCTTAAATGTTCGTCTGCACGGCGGGTAATGTCTGAATCAGTCCAGTAGCGTTGGTAGAGAATGTAGGGGATGGTGGTCACCTGGGATCCAGTGTCCAGCAACGCGCTCATCGGGATGCCATCAAGCACGACAGGTAGGACCAGCTGTCCTCCCACATACTTGTCTCCCCAGCTTTGTGGGCCTGGTGGTCTTACTCCTGGGGGTTGGCCCTCTGCCCCATGTTTTGCTCGTTTAAATGACAGTACCGTGTATAATGTCCTGGCTTGTGACAGCGGCGGCAGATGGGTTGTCCGTCCTGGTCGTAGCGGTCGCTGTTCCTCCCTCTCGATGGTGGAATCCTCTTCTGTCGGCGCCACGGATGTCCTCCGGACTGGAAGCCATCTGGATCTTCCCTTTGGGGGACACCTGCAAGGACTGCACAGTTTTGGTTAGTGCAGCTAAACTTTTAGTCAGCTCTTGGACCTGAAGGTGCAGGTCTGTAGAAGGATCATTGTCCAGAGTCTGTGCATCAGCTCCCACAGGCTCTGGGGAAAAGGGTGCCACCTCCTGGTGGTAGGTGATAGCTGGGCACCAGTGAGATGTAGCGCCACCTGGTGTTGGTTCACGCAGCACCCGGATGGCTTTGTCTTTAAATTGTGCAAAGTCCAGATCAGGGTTTTGCAGAGCCATAATGCGCAGCTGTGTCCGGTGAGCGCTGGACAGGAGCCCCTCAATAAACTGCTCAGTTAACAGTCTGTCCTCGTCTCGCACATTGTCGGGGTCTACCTGTTTGATGGCCCTCAGCGCCTCCTGCAGGTTTAAAGCATTGTCCTGTACACTGTCCTGCGCCCATTGTTTGCACCCGTAAAACTTCATCTTTATCTCTGCCGCAGTACGGGTGTCAAAGGTGTCCTTTAGGCGAGCCAGTATCTCTTTCACAGTCCCTTTGTCCCTGGTTGACCAGGGCTTTACTTCTCTCTGGGCTGCACCGATTAGCTGGCCTATGAGGATGGTGACTTTCTGCTCCTCAGACAGGGGGTATACTTTAAACAAGCTGCTCAGTCTTTCTTTAAAGTCACTCAGGGTGTGCGACTCCCCTGAGTACTGGGGCAACCACGCCGCTCCCGGTATATATGGCATGGAGAATGGCATTACCGTGGCAGCGGCCGCGCCTGCAGCTGAAGTTCCCTCCATATTGGGCGTCTTTCTCCCCCCTAGTGAACTGTGGCCTACCTTCTTTCATTTTGCTTCCGTAGGCCGCAGTTCCGCAGGCGATGGTCTCCTTTGAGGACCTGGCGTCGCTTGCTTCTGACGTCAGCGCTCGCTGGGGCTCCTTCCAGGACCTGGCGCTGCGTCGGTGCGTGGGGCGGAGCTTTGGATTCACGCACTTCCAGCGGTTACGCCCCTCTTCTTCCCGCGCGGCGGTTCCGGAAATGGCGGACAATGGCGGGAAACAGCGGCAATTGGTGGGAAAACTTCACCATGGTATGCGACACAGTTCGTGAAGGCGCACAGTACCCGGTGGTAACGGGCACGAAATCCTGCCGACTACGCCAAAGTTGACGCGCCCCCTGGGCCGTGGGGTACCCGATGCCGGGCCGGTAGATGCTAGGGGTTGTAGTCACTGTGGCGGTGACCCGGTCCGTTACCCAGGGCGGTCAATCCAAGGGTAATTTGTATATATGGGTTTTATAATGTCCGACTACGCCACCTGTGGAGTGCGGCTAATGAGGCCGCCGCTGCGGAACAGTCCTTTGAAGCTGGTGGTTTGGCAGCTAGGGTGGTATAACTCCCCACAGGAAGAGTGTAGCTTCAGGGCAGTGTGTGTGGATGATGGTGGTTGTGCAGGGTGTCGCGGTGCAGAAATAACCACAGAGTTCGTGGAGTGCAGTCCCAAGGTCTTTACTGATGACACTTTAAACAGGCCTGGACTGGAGTATTGGCTAGTGATAAGAGTCCGGTCAGTCTCGGAGCAAGCATAGAGTCCTCCTGGGCAGATGGAGTTGTAGGCCTGCCGTTCTTACTATACTCTTTGGCTATTCTGCTCGTAGCTGTGTTGTAGCCCACGTCCCTGAGTGTAACGTGCGGTGCTCACCCGTATGGTTGGCAGCTCGGGCCTTGGGGATGCCTCACTCCTCCGTGGCGGTACTGGTCCCTCAGTGCTGCTGAGCCTCCGGGCGTCTGATGGGGGCCAGGAGACCTGCAATCTCCTGCCCTACGGTATCTGCTGCTGGGTATGAAATCCCCACAGCCTCGGACTCCGGTTCTCTGTGTATTCTGGCTAGGACGAGCTATCTCCAGCTCCAGTCCCTAGCTCCTCTCTCTTCAGTCTCCTGAACTCAACTCCTTGCAATAAACTAAAACTAACCCCGCCCCCAGATCCAGTTGCCAAGGGGAGGGTCCTCCCCTTGCTGATCTGGAGCCAGGATGTGTTGCATGTATTATGTTCCTGACCAGGAAACCCCTGCTTGCCTCCAGACATGGCATTACTTCTTTTGAGGGAAGCAATACCACTGTGGCAACCAGACCCTCTGGGGTGCCACATTTTTTCTTTTGCAGTCGTCTGATTGGACAGCGCTGAGTTTGGAGCGTTTTTATCAGGAGTCGCTTCGGAGACAGAACATGAACTTTTTTTTTTCCACCAGGTACTTTTCAAAGCCCAAAATGGGGAAAAAAAAACTCATATGAACAGCAAAGGGTATTTCCCATAGAAATAAATTGGAAGTTTTTGAAGTGGATTATGGAGCAGATCTGCACAAAAATAAAATTCTAAATCTCCTTCAACATCGCCATATTTTGATCTTTTTATGATTTTTGCTGTTATAATTGTTGCGTGGAAACCGTCAGCAAGTAGGATAGTTACTACTGACAGAATTTATAGTGGCGTTCTTAGCGCATGTGCACACTACATCTTTTTCCCGGTGGGTCCGCTCTGTAAATGAGGTTATGCACAAACTATAAATGACAATGAAGGACATAACAGTGACAGACGGGTGATGGGGAGCGGACAGGATGGGGGGTTGCGCCGCCTCCGGTGACATGACAGAACCCGCATCTTACCATCAGCATCTGGAAGAGCTTCTCCCCAATGGCGAGCCTCACTTGTTCCTCAACAACTGGGGACACAGATGCAAAGTACTGAAAAGTGAGGAAGAATCAGCAGATCAGATCCGATCGGTCACTGACAGCAGCCAATGAGATCGCAGCACGACACCCAATGAGAGCACAATTCTGATGGGCTGTGGAGTGTGAGTGCCGGAATGAGGTGAAACAAGAGCGCACCGCAGTCTACACTCCACTCACATCTGGAAGTAGTGCGGGTGTCAGGTGTGGGATAACCTGCGGATCTCACCTGCACGGCGAGGCTGGCCTGTCTCTGACTCTCCGTGTGATCCATGTTTCCCATGACGTACAGCAGGTGATGTACAACCCTCAGCCGGATCATCTGGTCACACAGCTCGGAGGACTCCCGCGCCAACATCCTAGGGGGAGAAGTAGCGGCTGACGTCACAGCACCAACATGTCGTACACCAGCACCTTCTAATAAAGAGATCAGCACTGACCGCAGCCTCGTGTGCGCAGCGCCCTCTAGTGGAGAGATCAGCACTGACCTGTGTCCTTTCCCTCATGCACACATCACCCTCTAGTGGAGAGATCAGCACTGACTGCAGCCTCGTGTGCAGAGCACCCTCTAGTGGAGAGATCAGGACTGACCTGTGTCCTTTCCATCATGCACATAGCGCCCTCTAGTGGAGAGATCAGCACTGACCAGCCTCGTGTGTACAGCGCCCTCTAGTGGACATCAGCACTGACCACAGCCTCTTGTGCACATCGCCCTCTAGTGGAGAGATCAGCACTGACCTGTGTCCTTTCCCTCATGCACACATCGCCCTCTAGTGGAGAGATCAGCACTGACCAGCCTCGTGTGCACAGTGCTCTCTAGTGAAGAGATCAGCACTGACCAGCCTCGTGTGCACATTGCCCTCTAGTGGAGAGATCAGGACTGACCTGTGTCCTTTCCCTCATGCACATAGCGCCCTCTAGGGGAGAGATCAGCACTAACCAGCCTCTTGTGTACAGCACCCTCTAGTGGACATCAACCTTGACCACAGCATCGAGTGTGCAGCGCCTTTAAGTGGAGAGATCAGCACTGACCTGTGTCCTTTCCCTCATGCACACAGCGCCCTCTAGTGGAGAGATCAGAACTGACGTGTGACCCTCATGCGCACAGCGCCCTCTAGTGGAGATATCATCACTGACGTGTGACCCTCATGCACACAGCGCCCTCTAGTGGAGAGATAAACACTGACATGTGACATCATGCACACAGCGCCCTCTAGTGCAGAGATC
Organism: Phyllobates terribilis; assembly: GCF_046119375.1. Taxonomy (NCBI): domain Eukaryota; kingdom Metazoa; phylum Chordata; class Amphibia; order Anura; family Dendrobatidae; genus Phyllobates; species Phyllobates terribilis. Next base: position 198,064,449 of record NW_027362768.1, read on the forward strand.
TGCACTGACGTGTGAACCTCATGCACACAGCGCCCTCTAGTGGAGAGATCAGCACTGACCTGTGACCCTCATGCACACAGAGCCCTCTAGTGGAGAGATCAGCACTGACCTGTGACCCTCAAGCACACAGAGCCCTCTAGTGGAGATATCAGCACTGACCTGTGACCCTCATGCACACAGCGCTCTCTAGTGGAGAGATCAGCACTGACCTGTGACCCTCATGCACACAGCGCTCTCTAGTGGAGAGATCAGCACTGACCTGTGACCCTCATGCACACAGTGCTCTCTAGTGGAGAGATCAGCACTGACCTGTGACCCTCATGCGCACAGTGCCCTCTAGTGGAGAGATCAGCACTGACCTGTGACCCTCATGCGCACAGTGCCCTCTAGTGTAGAGATCAGCACTGACCTGTGACCCTCATGCACACAGCGCCCTCTAGAAGAGAGATCAGCACTGACCTGTGACTCATGCACACAGCGCCCTCTAGTGGAGAGATCAGCACTGACCTGTGACCCTCATGCACACAGCGCCCTCTAGTGGAGAGATCAGCACTGACCTGTGACCCTCATGCACAGCGCCCTCTAGTGGAGAGATCAGCACTGACCTGTGACCCTCATGCGCACAGCGCCCTCTAGTGGAGAGATCAGTACTGACCTGTGACCCTCACACACACAGCGCCCTCTAGTGTAGAGATCAGCACTGACCTGTGACCCTCATGCACACAGCGCCCTCTAGAAGAGAGATCAGCACTGACCTGTGACTCATGCACACAGCGCCCTCTAGTGTAGAGATCAGCACTGACCTGTGACTCTCATGCACATAGCGCCCTCTAGTGTAGAGATCAGCACTGACCTGTGACCCTCATGCACACAGCGCCCTCTAGTGGAGAGATCAGCACTGACCTGTGACTCTCATGCACATAGCGCCCTCTAGTGTAGAGATCAGCACTGACCTGTTACCCTCATGCACACAGCGCCCTCTAGTGGAGAGATCAGCACTGACCTGTGACCTTCATGGACAGCGCCCTCTAGTGGAGAGATCAGCACTGACCTGTGACCCTCATGCGCACAGCGCCCTCTAGTGGAGAGATCAGCACTGACCTGTGACCCTCACGCACACAGCGCCCTCTAGTGTAGAGATCAGCACTGACCTGTGACCCTCATGCACACAGCGCCCTCTAGAAGAGAGATCAGCACTGACCTGTGACTCATGCACACAGCGCCCTCTAGTGTAGAGATCAGCACTGACCTGTGACTCTCATGCACATAGCGCCCTCTAGTGTAGAGATCAGCACTGACCTGTGACCCTCATGCACACAGCGCCCTCTAGTGGAGAGATCAGCACTGACCTGTGACCCTCATGCACACAGCACCCTCTAGTGGAGAGATCAGCACTGACCTGTGACCCTCACGCACACAGCGCCCTCTAGTGTAGAGATCAGCACTGACCTGTGACCCTCATGCACACAGCACCCTCTAGAAGAGAGATCAGCACTGACCTGTGACTCTCATGCACATAGCGCCCTCTAGTGTAGAGATCAGCACTGACCTGTGACCCTCATGCACACAGCGACCTCTAGTGGAGAGATCAGCACTGACCTGTGACTCTCATGCACATAGCGCCCTCTAGTGTAGAGATCAGCACTGACCTGTGACCCTCATGCACACAGCGCCCTCTAGTGTAGAGATCAGCACTGACCTGTGACCCTCATGCACACAGCGCCCTCTAGTGGAGAGATCAGCACTGACCTGTGACTCTCATGCACACAGCGCCCTCTACTGGAGAGATCAGCACTGACCTGTGACTCTCATGCACACAGCGCCCTCTAGTGGAGAGATCAGCACTGACCTGTGACCCTCATGCACACAGCGCCCTCTAATGGAGAGATCAGCACTGACCTGTGATCCTCATGCACACAGCGCCCTCTAGTGGAGAGATCAGCACTGACCTGTGACTCTCATGCACATAGCGCCCTCTAGTGTAGAGATCAGCACTGACCTGTGACCCTCATGCACACAGCGCCCTCTAGTGGAGAGATCAGCACTGACCTGTGATCCTCATGCACACAGCGCCCTCTAGTGGAGAGATCAGCACTGACCTGTGACTCTCATGCACACAGCGCCCTCTAGTGGAGAGATCAGCACTGACCTGTGATCCTCATGCACACAGCGCCCTCTAGTGGAGAGATCAGCACTGACCTGTTACTCTCATGCACACAGCGCCCTCTAGTGGAGAGATCAGCACTGACCTGTGCCCCTCATGCACACAGCGCCCTCTAGTGGAGAGATCAGCACTGACCTGTGATCCTCATGCACACAGCGCCCTCTAGTGGAGAGATCAGCACTGACCTGTTACTCTCATGCACACAGCGCCCTCTAGTGGAGAGATCAGCACTGACCTGTGCCCCTCATGCACACAGCGCCCTCTAGTGGAGAGATCAGCACTGACCTGTGACTCTCATGCACATAGCGCCCTCTAGTGTAGAGATCAGCACTGACCTGTGACCCTCATGCACACAGCGACCTCTAGTGGAGAGATCAGCACTGACCTGTGACTCTCATGCACATAGCGCCCTCTAGTGTAGAGATCAGCACTGACCTGTGACCCTCATGCACACAGCGCCCTCTAGTGTAGAGATCAGCACTGACCTGTGATCCTCATGCACACAGCGCCCTCTAGTGGAGAGATCAGCACTGACCTGTGACTCTCATGCACACAGCGCCCTCTAGAAGAGAGATCAGCACTGACCTGTGCCCCTCATGCACACAGCGCCCTCTAGTGGAGAGATCAGCACTGACCTGTGATCCTCATGCACACAGCGGCCTCTAGTGGAGAGATCAGCACTGACCTGTTACTCTCATGCACACAGCGCCCTCTAGTGGAGAGATCAGCACTGACCTGTGCCCCTCATGCACACAGCGCCCTCTAGTGGAGAGATCAGCACTGACCTGTGACCCTCATGCACACAACGCCCTCTAGTGGAGAGATCAGCACTGACCTGTGACCCTCATGCGCACAGCGCTCTCTAGTGGAGAGATCAGCACTGACCTGTTACTCTCATGCACACAGCGCCCTCTAGTGGAGAGATCAGCACTGACCTGTGACCCTCATGCACATAGCGCCCTCTAGTGGAGAGATCAGCACTGACCTGTGACCCTCATGCGCACAGCGCTCTCTAGTGGAGAGATCAGCACTGACCTGTTACTCTCATGCACACAGCGCCCTCTAGTGGAGAGATCAGCACTGACCTGTGACCCTCATGCACACAGCGCCCTCTAGTGGAGAGATCAGCACTGACCTGTGATCCTCATGCACACAGCGCCCTCTAGTGGAGAGATCAGCACTGACCTGTGATCCTCATGCACACAGCGCCCTCTAGTGGAGAGATCAGCACTGACCTGTAACCCTCATGCACAGCGCCCCCTCCAGGCACATACTTGTCTCTGCTTTTCACCTATGCAGGAAGCCCAGCGAGCGCCGGGTATCAAAAAATTATACGAAACTCATAATTGTTCCTCTCCACGGAAATCTTTAGTAAAAGGCGAAAGATTTATTCGATCTGAAGAGAAACCAGAGTATAGAAAACAATGGCCGCCACCCCGGGACCGACCGCGCAGCGATCCTGGCTATATCATGGAGACCCGCCATATACTTATTGTACCGACCACCCATGTGACTGGTGACGGGCTCCCGCCTCAGAAGCAGCGAGAACCGATTGGCGGATCGAAAAAGAGACACAAGGGGAAGAGCGCAGCGCGGACACAGTGAGGCATCATGGGTATATGCAGATAACCTGCTGGGGGCGGAGTCAAAGCGCTACAGCGGAAATCAGAGCGGTGACTGTTTCCTGCCTCTACTAGGTAGATGCTGGAGTGTATGGGCGCCTGGTAGGTGTGACGTCATGTGATCACGTGTCTCCGCGGTTACGCGCCAGGTACAGAAGGTGGGAAAGCAGCGTGCACGCGGATGGGCGCTCCCGCGCTGAGGACGAGCAGGTGACGAAAGAGAGGAGCAGCAGGAGAGAGCAGGGAGTGATGGGGCGGTGTAGAGTCCAGCGGGGGATTCGGGGGCTGGGAGGGGATTATTCTGCTGGTTTGGGGGTCCTGGTAATGTATAATCTGGCTTTGGAGGGAGTTTTCTGTGTAGAGGGCACGACCTCCGTCATGGGGTCCTGAAAGATGTTCTTAGAGGTCTGGGTGGTCCGCATATGTGGGGTCCGGTCCTGTCTGTTCTGGATTATGTGATGTTCTATGGGGGGAGTCCCGTCTGTCAGTCCCGGCAGCCGCTGTCACTGGTCGGGGGGGAGTCCCGTCTGTCAGTCCCGGCAGCCGCTGTCACTGGTCGGGGGGAGTCCCGGCTGTCAGTCCCGGCAGCCGCTGTCACTGGTCGGGGGGAGTCCCGGCTGTCAGTCCCGGCAGCCACTGTCACTGGTCGGGGGGAGTCCCGTCTTGTCAGTCCCGGCAGCCGCTGTCACTGGTCGGGGGGAGTCCCGGCTGTCAGTCCCGGCAGCCGCTGTCACTGGTCGGGGGAGTCCCGGCTGTCAGTCCCGGCAGCCGCTGTCACTGGTCGGGGTTGTCCCGTCTGTCAGTCCCGGCAGCCGCTGTTATTGGTCGGGGGGAGTCCCGTCTGTCAGTCCCGGCAGCTGCTGTCACTGGTCGGGGGGAGTCCCGTCTGTCAGTCCCGGCAGCCGCTGTCACTGGTCGGGGGGAGTCCCGTCTGTCAGTCCTGGCAGCTGCTGTCACTGGTCGGGGGGGGAGTCCCATCTGTCAGTCCCGGCAGCCGCTGTCACTGGTCGGGGGGAGTCCCGTCTGTCAGTCCCGGCAGCCGCTGTCACTGGTCGGGGGGAGTCCCAGCTGTCAGTCCCGGCAGCCGCTGTCACTGGTCGGGGGGAGTCCCGGCTGTCAGTCCCGGCAGCCGCTGTCACTGGTCGGGGGGAGTCCCGGCTGTCAGTCCCGGCAGCCGCTGTCACTGGTCGGGGGGAGTCCCGTCTGTCAGTCCCGGCAGCCGCTGTCACTGGTTGGGGGGAGTCCCGGCTGTCAGTCCTGGCAGCCGCTGTCACTGGTCGGGGGAGTCCCGGCAGCCGCTGTCACTGGTCGGGGTTGTCCCGTCTGTCAGTCCCGGCAGCCGCTGTTATTGGTCGGGGGGAGTCCCGTCTGTCAGTCCCGGCAGCTGCTGTCACTGGTCGGGGGGAGTCCCGTCTGTCAGTCCCGGCAGCCGCTGTCACTGGTCGGGGGGAGTCCCGTCTGTCAGTCCCGGCAGCCGCTGTCATTGGTCGGGGGGGAGTCCAGTATGTCAGTCCTGGCAGCTGCTGTCACTGGTCGGGGGGATCCCATCTGTCAGTCCCGGCAGCCGCTGTCACTGGTCGGGGTTGTCCCATCTGTCAGTCCCGGCAGCCGCTGTTAATGGTCGGGGGGAGTCCCGTATGTCAGTCCTGGCAGCTGCTGTCACTGGTTGGGGGGAGTCCCTTCTGTCAGTCCCGGCAGCCGCTGTCACTGGTCGGGGGGAGTCCCGTCTGTCAGTCCCGGCAGCCGCTGTCACTGGTCGGGGGGAGTCCCGTCTGTCAGTCCCGGCAGCCGCTGTCACTGGTCGGGGGGAGTCCCGTCTGTCAGTCCCGGCAGCCGCTGTCACTGGTCCGAGGGAGTCCCGTCTGTCAGCCCCGCAGCCGCTGTCACTGGTCGGGGGGAGTCCCGTCTGTCAGTCCCGGCAGCCGCTGTCACTGGTCGGGGGGAGTCCCGTCTGTCAGTCCCGGCAGCCGCAGTCACTGGTTGGGGGGAGTCCCGTCTGTCAGTCCCGGCAGCCGCTGTCACTGGTCGGGGGGAGTCCCGTTTGTCAGTCCCGGACGCCGCTATCACAGCAGAATAGTGACTGCAGCTCTGGAGGATAAGACACAATGTAACGGCAGAAAACATGACAAACTTTTCACAGTGACATGTTGTTTCTTTTTGCACTGCTGCTGCTTCCACCGTTCTTGGAGTCTCTCGGGATGTTCTGCAGCAGCTGTACATTAGAGAAGTGCAGCCTTCTGCGGTGTAACAGGACGTACATAGACACGTGAGGAAATCAGTGCCGCTGGTCACATCTCCTTTATTGTGCACGGTATTATATACAGGCTTTCTGGCCGCTCCTGTAATATTCACGCTCAGTAGATGTGGGATCAGCGGCGTCCTCCGTGTAGTCACAGTTTCTCCGGAGCTGTCACTCTGTCACTTCCTTAACTGCATAAAAAATATATATATAAAATAACAGGATTTCACACAGATGTCTGAAGCTGATCGCACACAAGATATTTATCTGCAGATCGCTGGCAGATCTGACACAATGTATCTGGATCTGCAGATAGAGATGGTGGCGGCGGCTCCGGCACTCACCGCGGGGGATGTTCACTTGGTTGGACACCAGAACGTCCACTTGTATCGGATCCAACTTCATGTACAACATGTCGGCATTCTCCTGCAGGGACACAATGTGTACGATGTGAGGGACCTGCTGCCCTTATGTTGTCATTTCTGGGGTGCAGCATTAGGGATCCCTACAGCTGGGATCTGGCAGCACATGGACGACAGCCATAATGGTGGAGACGTGGGACTCGGCTGTGGTGGTCTCAGCTCAGCACCCCGCAGTGTGGAAACTGAAAATGGTAACCGCAGTCGATGCGAGACTTGACCCGTCTGACACGTAACCGCGCCGATTCCCTACATTTAGGGCTCGTTCAGACCAGAGTATACTACGCCGTCCATGATGAACGAAATAACAGTGACAGACGGGTGATGGGGAGCGGACAGGATGGGGGGTTGCGCCGGCTTCGGTGACATGACAGAACCCGCATCTTACCATCAGCATCTGGAAGAGCTTCTCCCCAATGGCGAGCCTCACTTGTTCCTCAACAACTGGGGACACAGATGCAAAGTACTGAAAAGTGAGGAAGAATCAGCAGATCAGATCCGATCGGTCACTGACAGCAGCCAATGAGATCGCAGCACGACACCCAATGAGAGCACAATTCTGATGGGCTGTGGAGTGTGAGCGCCGGAATGAGGTGAAACAAGAGCGCACCGCAGTCTACACTCCACTCACATCTGGAAGTAGTGCGGGTGTCAGGTGTGGGATAACCTGCGGATCTCACCTGCACGGCGAGGCTGGCCTGTCTCTGACTCTCCGTGTGATCCATGTTTCCCATGACGTACAGCAGGTGATGTACAACCCTCAGCCGGATCATCTGGTCACACAGCTCGGAGGACTCCCGCGCCAACATCCTAGGGGGAGAAGTAGCGGCTGACGTCACGGCACGTCGTACACCAGAGACCTGTTTCTTCCCAGCTAATGCTAAACTACAACTCCCAACATACAAGACAGTCACAAACTGGGTAGTAGTAGTTCAATCATAGCTGGGGAATAACAATGTGCACCCGTTCTGCACTTACCCTACAGCCCGGGCACAGGCCGCCTGCTGGACGAAGGCGGGTAAAGGGGCTGAGATGACGGGCGCATCGGGATCTGAAGAGGAAAAACAAGGATTTCTGTGCAAATTGTAAAAGAAGAAAAGGGTCCCATGGGAGTTATAGGGGTTCACAATGGTGCACGGGCCACGGCAGTGATGCCATCAATGTTCTGCCAGTCAGGAATATGCCCCCGGCTGATATTTCTAGGGTGAGACATCGGAGAACAGAATTGTCCACATGTCGGTCACTCACCTTCTAAGATCCGAGGTTTCGCCCTCCCACCGTCCTTCCATGATGGTCTCAGCAGCTTCACAATTCCCTGCAATAAATCCGGTCGAACCTCCGTCCTCGTCAATTCTTTGATCAACTGCAACGCTGCAACACAAGAGAAAGTGACACTATAGAGAAATGTTCTTTCCCATCACAACTTGTCTCTGCTTTTCACCAGTGCAGGAAGCCCAGCGAGCGCCGGGCATCAAAAAATTATACGAAACTCATAATTGTTCCTCTCCACGGAAATCTTTAGTAAAAGGCGAAAGATTTATTCGATCTGAAGAGAAACCAGAGTATAGAGAGGAGAGCGGCCGGCGTCACCCGGAGCCTGCGCTGCGCTCATCACACCCGCGGAGAGGACGGCTCCTGGATGGATTGTGGGGTCACCTCCTCCGGCCCCCGGACACAATGTATCTGATCTGTTACTGAACGTTACCACAAAAACTAACGAAAAATAATGATAAAACGTTACAACTCTGAGGACGGGTCAGGTGCATCCTGGGAGATATGCAAATCACTGCAGGAGGCGGGGCGTCACATGGCTGCAGAGAACTTTCCATCTGTCCTTCCGCAGCTCTTATTCCTTCCTCTCAGAATCACATTTATAGGGTCTGAGCAGTGACCGAGACCCCCCGACTCTGTGATGTTCTCAGACCAGAACTTTGTGTGTGCGTGGGCTCAGGATACATAACTGATCATCTGCAGGAGTCTATACATATAATGAATATAGAAGTGATCATCTGCGGCCTCATGTCACAGCGCCCCGCATAGCTTATCGTCTGCTGCCCTCTTGTGGACATTTATAGACACTACGCTTTCACATGTATCAGCCACTGTCATACTGCAGACGATCATTATTACTATCTGTACACATATATTTCTGGTATTTATGATATATATAATCGGCGCGGTGCACTTTATATATCTATAGAATTGGATTCCATTAAATATCACATTGCACTTTAGGAGTTTATATTGTGCTGATTACAGAAGAGGCCCCTACGCAGCCCAATCGCTCATCACAATGCACAACCCATCTGTTTTGGAGCTGGTAGGGGCCCCTTATTGCCTCCTGGGCCCCTGTGTGGCTGCGCAGGTTGCACCAATGCTAGCTCTGCCCATGGGTTATTATTTGCTGCCATTTTTCTACCCAAGATCATTATTTCCATCATATCTATTATAAAGTGTCATTTCCTCTTCTACCTTTAAGTTATCCTTCTCTGTCTATCGTCCTACACGTGCCCTCCGTTCCACAAATGACCTAAGACTAACATCCCCCATAATCTGAACCTTGCACCTCCGGCTCCAAGACTTCTCTCGTGCTGCGCCAGTTCTCTGGAATGCTCTACCCCAGGCGATCCGATTGATGCCTAGCCCCGGTGTCTTCAAGCGCGCTTTAAAAACCCATCTCTTTAAACAAGCCGACCACCTCAAATACCCAGTAAACTAACTTTCCCCTGTTCCCTCCTAAATACTATTCAGAATCTGCCCCCTACTGTTCATTTGTTTCTACACCCTCCATGCACACGATAACTGCACTCGGTAATTGAGTATTGCACGTATACTGGCTGATGACCGGATCATACAGCTTTATATGATAATCCCGACTTATTATAATTGCCAGACCTGAAATAACAAGCACTTTCCACCTATTGTGTCCCCCCATTTCCTTGTAGAATGTAAGCAGCGAGCAGCCGGACCCTCGCTCCTAATGTAACTGTTCACTGTCTCACCTTGTATTGAATTTATTGTCTGTACATGTCCCCGCTTAACTGTAAAGCGCTGCGGAATATGTTGGCGCTATATAAATAAAAATTATTATGACTATTCAGATTTGCAGTCAGATGGTTTCCTGTGATGACTCTCGGCCTCGGCTCATTACTTTCTTGTTGTTTTGTGTTGACGTCTTATAATAGCTATTATCTGCAGGGGCGATTATTATCTATTTATTATCGGTGGTCATCGGCCGTCATACAGATAACGCAGCTCTTCTGATCTATAAGATCTTCATCTCCAGAGGAGTGGGGAGAGGGGGGGCACAGGGAGAGTGAGTGTGGGGGAGGGGGCACAGGGAGAGTGAGTGTGGGGGAGGGGGCACAGGCTCGACCTCCACTCCATGCAGAGCTCTCAAGATGATTTAACAAGAAGCCCACAGCCGCTCTGTCTGTCCTTCCTGCAACGCCCCCTACAGCCGGAGCAAAGACCTGCACCCAGAACTGCCGACCACCTGCACTAAGAGGTGGCAGAGCTGCCACGTGCATATCTGCAGGAGCACCGATATACTGCAACACGATCCCGTGTGCACACCGCATATAACGCCATCAGCGCTGACACTGGAGATTATAATGCCACATTATCGCTGCACTCACCTTCATACTGCACCTCCATGTGCATGGACTGCAGCGCCCCCAGCAGCGGATCCACAATGGCCGGATGAGGCGTCTGTACAATGTCCTGGATGGGAGAAATCACAATCCAGGTTCAGGCCGGCGCAGATGTTCCTCCAGTGATGGAATCGGGGTCTTGTTAATGACGGTTTGGCGTAAGCAGCGCTTTGCCCCATGATTGTGCTCATAGCTTTAGGCCACGGCCCCACTATCAGTATAAGGCCACGGCCCCACTATCAGTATAAGGCCGCGGCCCCACTATCAGTATTCGGTTAGTATTTTTTCTCAGGAGCCAAAACCAGATGAGGAACAATCAGAGAAAAGGAATAATAGAAACAAGTCACCAATTCTGCATTTATCACCCACTGCTGAGAACAAATACTGACCGGATACTGATAGTGGGGCCGTGGCCTTATAACGATAGTGGGGCCGTGGCTTTATACCGATAGTGGGGCCGTGGCTTTATACCGATAGTGGGGCCGTGGCTTTATACCGATAGTGGGGCCGTGGCCTTATACCGATAGTGGGGCCATGGCCTTATACCGATAGTGAGGGGCCGTGGCCTTATACTGATAGTGGGGCCAAGGCCTTATACTGATAGTGGGGCCGTGGCCTTATACTGATAGTGGGGCTGTGGCCTTTGGCCGATTTGCTGCAGATTTAATAAGCGTCACCTGCAGCCGTTCACTGAGCGTCCATCTCCAGTTGTCTCCGTCCTTCTATTCTCGGTCGTGCAGCACGACGCCCGACTACGCCTGACCCCGGGGCGATGTTACGTGGGCGATTACTAACGGTTAGAGAAGATAGTGAGCGGCGTCCCGATGCAAGCGGCAGAAGAATCAGCGGCCGCGGCATTAGGAGCAGTTACAGGAAGCCGCATAGGACTGAGCATGTGCGGGCACCCTGCTTTACACTGCTGCGCAGCAGGATCACTGTTTACAGCACTTTTTCAGTCCCAGTTGGAATCCACCTGTAAAAGGCGTCGTGTGCTCAAATCTTAAAGGGATTTTCCACAGTTGCGGAAACTTTTTTTTTTTGTACTTAAATGCAAATAATCGGGGCTAAGAATAATGTCTGCAATTGTGTTTCATTCCAAATGTTCCCCGTTGCTTCTTGTAGCCGCCATATTCCCCCGTCCATTGCTGGCTGCAGGAGCAGGTACCGGGGGCGGCCACGTTCTCCTTATTGATAAGATGTGGTGGGGACCTGATTGGTGGCGCTGACTATTATACAGACGGCACAGACAATGGCAGCTGGTAGAGGAATATGTGACCACACCGCCCATCGGTGCACAAACCCCAGCTGATCAGAAGAGCAGGATCTGGCCCGACGCATTATTACATTTCCGCCAATTTATAATGGGCGAGCGCTGTAACGGCGCAATCTTTGACCTCATTGGTAAATGTGTAACTTTTTGCACTAAAAGGTTATAAAAAGGGTCGAAGACATGAAAGACGACTTGCATTTCTGTTGCAAAGAATTTGACATAAAACCAGCAACAAATACCACGAGACTAAAAAGAAAAGTCGCATTAAAAAAAAAAAAATGTAGCGCAGGAAATGCTGCGAAGGAAAAATACTGAAAGCACTGACAATCTGCCCTTAGAAAAAGAAAACGCGCCACTGGTCAAATAAGGCAAAGTAACGTGGGCCGAGGGTTTGGTGCTAATGTAAAATGCTGCGCCTTTTTTTGCCAAAAAGTAGATGGAAAAACGCATCAAAATCACTTTGAACGAACCCTAAAGCCCCATGAGGACGAGCTCAGTGCACTGCATCTACCGGTGTGGTGGATAGAACAGGCTCCCACTATGTTTTGGACCTGTTCACGCGCCCCTTTCCTTGTTCACGCGCCCCTTTCCTTGTTCACGCGCCCCTTTCCTTGTTCACGCGCCCCTTTCCTTGTTCACGCGCCCGCTTCCTTGTTTACGCGCCCCTTTACTTTTTCGCGCGCCCCTTTCCTTGTTCGTGCGCCCGCTTCATTTTTCATGGCTCGCTTCCTTTTTCGCACACCCGTTTCTTTTCTCATCTTTTAGCGGCAGATAAGAGTCTGGTGAGTTGAGGTCGGGAGACCCGCGGCCGGTCTGGACATCTCGGTCTGTACTCGGACTGTGAGTCACAGGCGTCTGAATTTGCCCTTAGTCTGACCATCACGGTCACAGTGCGCTCCGCACCTCAGGTCTGATTCAGGAAACCTGTGGCCGGTCTGGACATTGTGGTTCGTACTCTGAATGGTGGACAGAGGAAACCTACGTAACGCGTCAAGTTGGAGCGGAGAAGATGAGCACATCTACACACAAGATTCCCAGGACCTCGGTGCAGCATCCATGTCAGTCCCGTGGTGCAGTGTCCATGTCAGTCCCCCGGTGCAGTGTCCATGTCAGTCCCCCGGTGCAGTGTCCATGTCAGTCCCCTGGTGCAGCATCCATGTCAGTCCCGTGGTGCAGTATCCATGTCAGTCCCGTGGTGCAGTGTCCATGTCAGTCCCCTGGTGCAGCGTCCATGTCAGTCCCATGGTGCAGCGTCCATGTCAGTCCCCTGGTGCAGCATCCATGTCAGTCCCCCGGTGCAGTATCCATGTCAGTCCCGTGGTGCAGTGTCCATGTCAGTCCCCTGGTGCAGCGTCCATGTCAGTCCCATGGTGCAGCGTCCATGTCAGTCCCCTGGTGCAGCATCCATGTCAGTCCCGTGGTGCAGTGTCCATGTCAGTCCCGTGGTGCAGTGTCCATGTCAGTCCCCCGGTGCAGCGTTCATGTCAGTCCCCCGGTGTAGAATCCATGTCAGTCCCGTGGTGCAGCGTCCATGTCAGTCCCCCGGTGTAGCATCCATGTCAGTCCCGTGGTGCAGCGTCCATGTCAGTCCCCTGGTGCAGCATCCATGTCAGTCCCCCGCAGAGGCTGGACCAGGAGTATTGGCGGCATGCTGCGTGACACAAATCATGGCGTCACAGGGGCCTTGTAAACACTGCAGGCGACCAGGACGGCCGCAGGACCACGGCGGGCCACCACGGAGAACCCACGTGGACGGCGATTTAGGGCCCCACACCTCACTCTGCTCAGCTGTGGGAGGTAGCGGGTCACGTTGGAGGTGTTTATATTGGGGCAGCGCTTACCTGGACGATGCGGAGGGTCTGTAGAGACAGGTGCTGAGCCTTCGGGGAGGCGCAGGGTAAGAGGGCGATCAGACCCTTGTACACTTGGCTCTGGTACTTGGGGTTCCCATGAGCGAGCAGCTCCAGTAAGATCTGCGCCTGTTCCTGAGTCGCCTCCATCTTGGCATTTGCGAGACATTCAGCGACCGCACGGACTCCTGCCGGGAGGTGGAGGATGGGGGTTATATCTCTCCGGGGATGAGAGGAGTAATTATGGCGCAGGATCTCCGCACTCACCGTAACTCTCACAGATCAGCTCTTTGTATTTGTGTCCGGCTGTTCCCAAAATCTGTAGGATCCTGAGCGCCTCCATCTTGTGCTCTTCGTTCAACTGCTTCAAGCCCAAGATTTCAAGTAGCGTGAGAATCCCCCCGACCTCCACAAACTCCACCTTGTAACGACCGCTGCAGGTGAAAACCGGGAGAGGTGAGACTTTCCAAGACCCCAGAGGCTGGAGACTCGTCCTGCCCTATTTCTGCTTATAAACCCCTGTAAGGCCACGTTCACACGCTCAGGATCTTACATCAGTATTTGTTCCTCCACTGGTTTTCACTTACAATCAGAGAAAAGGTATAATAGAAACACATCACCACTTCTGTATTATCACCCACTCCTGGTTTTAGCTACAAATACTGATGTAAAATATTGACCGAATACTGAAGTGTGAACGCGGCCTTACACTGATCCAGTCCGTGCCGTCCCTGAAAGGAGCAGAAATCCCTCTCCAATCCCGGGCTCCAGGCTGCTCTTTTAGTCATGAACGGGGAGGAAACACATTAATAACGAGCTTCAATGGAGCACAGGAAGCCAGAAAGTTAAAGAAGCTCAAAGGTCCCGAAGAATCAAACAGAAACTGTAAAAAGCTTAGAAAAGGCGAAGAGCGCTCCTCGAAGTCTCAAAGAAAGAGACTGCACAAAAGCTTTATGGCTTTTGATGTTTCCCACCATGTTCACATGGGAATGTGATGCTTTTCATGAATCTGACGCTCCTTACGCTGAATGGCGTAAGATTTGTGGTAAGACGCACGCAATGGCGCACACGGAAGCACGTATAGAGCGCACACGGAGGCACGTATGGAGAGCACACACGGAGGCACGTATGGAGAGCGCACACGGAGGCACGTATGGAGAGCGCACACGGAGGCACGTATAGAGGGCACACGGAGGCACGTTTGGAGAGCGCACACGGAGGCACGTATAGAGCGCACACGGAGGCACATATAGAGCGCACACAGAGGCACATATAGAGCGCACACGGAAGCACGTATAGAGCACACACGGAGGCACACAATGGAGTGCACACAAAGGCGCACAGGGAGGCACATATGGAGCGCACAATGGCGCCTGGTGTCTGATGTGTTACTGTATCATTGTGCCGCCCCGAGACCAGCAAGACACAGACGATACACCTGGGTTTTCTTCAATTTCTGTCGCGCGTCACTGAGAATTGCCACGTGGGGCCATTTACTTGTATGACACCATGCAACCGGCACACAGAGGAACGGAGCTGCCGCCCCAAAGATCGCGCGTTCCCCAGCCCAAATATAACAATGTACCCGCGGCATAATGGACTGTTCTCAGTGGCCCAGAACCCAGTCTAGCTGGAGACCCCCGGGCCAGACCCTCAGCCCAGAGCAGGCTCCACCGAGCGCAGGATAGAGAGAGTACAGGAAAGAGAGAGCGCAGGATAGAGAGAGCGCAGTATAGAGAGTGCAGGAATGAGAGCGCAGGAATGAGAGTGCAGGAATGAGACCGCACCGACGGCCCGGCAGATAATTACCTGTTCGCTGCTGACAGAAATATCGATAGAGATCGGAGGATTTCCTGCAGACACGTCCCAAACATATAACTGCAGGGAAGATAAGAAAGCAAAACCGCACGAAAGACACAAAGCCTGGAGAGAAGACGGGTACTGTGCAGAGTATACAGGAGAGAAGAGGGGTACTGTGCAGAGTATACAGGAGAGAAGACGGGTACTGTGCAGAGTATACAGGAGAGAAGAGGGGTACTGTGCAGAGTATACAGGAGAGAAGAGGGGTACTGTGCAGAGTATACAGGAGAGAAGACGGGTACTGTGCAGAGTATACAGGAGAGAAGAGGGGTACTGTGCAGAGTATACAGGAGAGAAGAGGGGTACTGTGCAGAGTATACAGGAGAGAAGACGGGTACTGTGCAGTGTATACAGGAGAGAAGAGGGGTATTGTGCAGTGTATACAGGAGAGAAGACGGGTACTGTGCAGAGTATACAGGAGAGAAGAGGGGTACTGTGCAGAGTATACAGGAGAGAAGAGGGGTACTGTGCAGAGTATACAGGAGAGAAGACGGGTACTGTGCAGAGTATACAGGAGAGAAGACGGGTACTGTGCAGAGTATACAGGAGAGAAGAGGGGTACTGTGCAGAGTATACAGGAGAGAAGACGGGTACTGTGCAGAGTATACAGGAGAGAAGACGGGTACTGTGCAGAGTATACAGGAGAGAAGAGGGGTACTGTGCAGAGTATACAGGAGAGAAGACGGGTACTGTGCAGTGTATACAGGAGAGAAGATGGGTACTGTGCAGTGTATACAGGAGAGAAGAGGGGTATTGTGCAGTGTATACAGGAGAGAAGACGGGTACTGTGCAGAGTATACAGGAGAGAAGAGGGGTACTGTGCAGAGTATACAGGAGAGAAGAGGGGTACTGTGCAGTGTATACAGGAGAGAAGACGGGTACTGTGCAGTGTATACAGGAGAGAAGAGGGGTACTGTGCAGTGTATACAGGAGAGAAGAGGGGTACTGTGCAGTGTATACAGGAGAGAAGAGGGGTACTGTGCAGTGTATACAGGAGAGAAGACGGGTACTGTGCAGTGTATACAGGAGAGAAGATGGGTACTGTGCAGTGTATACAGGAGAGAAGATGGGTACTGTGCAGAGTATACAGGAGAGAAGAGGGGTACTGTGCAGTGTATACAGGAGAGAAGACGGGTACTGTGCAGAGTATACAGGAGAGAAGACGGGTACTGTGCTGAGTATACAGGAGAGAAGACGGGTACTGTGCAGTGTATACAGGAGAGAAGACGGGTACTGTGCTGAGTATACAGGAGAGAAGACGGGTACTGTGCAGTGTATACAGGAGAGAAGACGGGTACTGTGCAGTGTATACAGGAGAGAAGGCGGGTACTGTGCAGTGTATATATGCAGGAACAGTGGTATTGTGCAGTATATAGTATATACAGGAGCAGTGGTATTGTGTTTTTTTGTTTTTTTTCCCCCTATTTTAGTGTTCAAAGCGTTCTATTTAACTGTTTTATGACCTCTTTGTTTAACATTGGGTGTTGATTACCCAGCATAGCATTGCCAGCTCTGGACTTTTGCTAATTGACTAATTACTCAGTATGACTAACTGGTGGTGGATTTTAGTAGACATTTCATTTCATATATATTCAGCTCTGGCTCGGGATAGCAAGCGTGCTGGGTCACGCATGCAATAGATTTGAAGTGCAATAGTTAAAAGTGCAGTTATACATGGCAGTTGGGCAGGAGACAGGTAAGGTGCATAAGATATTTATACAAACATGCTTCTTGGTCAGACATACTGCATTATGCATTAGTCTTATCAATCTGCTTTTTATTTGTTTTCACTTCTGCTTACTCACAACTCACCCGCCCTTTAACACATTCTGTGCACTCACTCTATATCAGCCCCTCCCTTCTCCCATGTATAACTCTGAGGCTCTACTGGCATTCCTCACCCACTGCAAACCATCCTCTACCTCCATACAGCACTCAAAATGTTCATACAAATCATTGCACCACCTGCTCTTTCTCTTCTTTCTCCTTTTACTAGTCGCAGGCGACATCTCCCCCAACCCTGGGACCCCTCCACTAGCATACATTACTCTCCTCCAGCTGCATATAGAAACCCTGCTAATCTTATTAACGTTCAGTGCATGCCCTCTCCTATCGATTTCCATTGTGCTCTCTGGAACGCACGGTCTGTGTGTAACAAACTAACTTACATCCATGATTTTTTCCTCTCTAATTCCCTTAACCTTCTGGCTATTACAGAAACCTGGATCCAGCATTCAGACACCACCGCAGCTGCTGCTCTCTCGTTTGGTGGGCTGAACTTTTCACATACCGCCAGACCTGGCAACAGACAGGGTGGAGGTGTTGGTCTGCTCCTTTCCTCACAATGTGCTTTCCAGGTCATCCCCCCGGTTCCTTCACTTATGTTTCCTTCCTTTGAAGTCCACACCATCAGACTCTTTAAACCCTTCTCCCTGCGAGTGGCGGTTGTGTATCGCCCTCCAGGCTCCTCCCGCCAGTTCCTGGATCACTTTGCCACCTGGCTTCCTCACTTTCTATCCTGTGACGTCCCCACCATCATCAGGGGAGACTTTAACATCCCCATCAATGATCTCCTCTCCCAACCTGCCTCTCATCTACTCTCTCTAACCTCTTCATTCCATCTCTCACAGGTTACTAATTCTCCTACGCATGAAGACGGGAATACTCTGGACCTGGTTTTCTCCCGTCCCTGCTCGCTGGATGACTTTACCAACTCCCCTCTCCCGCTCTCGGACCACAACCTTCTTTCCTTCTCTGTTAAGAATTGTCTCCTCACCCGGGACACCCCCACTTACCATACTTATAGGGATACACGTACCATTAATACCCAGCAGCTTATGGACAATCTCCACACATCTTTAGCCCCCATCTCCTCCCTCTCCTGTCCGGACTTAGCATTGTCACACTACAATAATACACTGCAGAGTGTCCTAGATGAAGCCGCATCTTCTACACGCCGAAAGACCCGACAGACAACGGCAGCCCTGGCACACGATGCAAACACGCTTTCTTCAGCGTTGCTCAAGGTGTGCTGAGCGTCAGTGGAGAAAATCTCTTTTAGAAGAGGACTTCATCCACTATAAATTCATTCTCAAACCCTATAACGCTGCCCTTCATCTGGCCAAACAATCCTACTTCACCCCCCTCATCACTTCAATGTCCAACAATCCAAAACGACTTTTCGAAACCTTAAACTCCCTCCTGAGCCCTAAAGCACAGACCCCCACCACGAACCTCAGAGGAGAGGATCTGGCCACTTATTTCCTAGAAAAAATCCACCACATCCATCAGGACATCTCAGCCCAATCTCCTCAGTGCCTGGATCCCCTTCCCTGCCGCACTTCAAGCTCACTAGCCATCTTTGAGCCTGTTACAGAAGAAGGAGTTACCCGGCTCCTCATTTCTTCTCGACCTACAACCTGCAGCAGTGACCCCATTCCTTCACATCTCCTGCAGTCTCTCTCACCGGTGGTCACCACCCACCTGACTAAAATATTTAACCTCTCTCTTTCTTCAGGTATCTTTCCCTCCTCATTTAACCATGCCATCATAACTCCTTTACTTAAAAAGCCATCCCTGGACCAGAACTGCACTGCTAACTACAGACCTGTCTCTAATCTTCCTTTCATCTCTAAACTCCTGGAACGCCTGGTCCACTGCCGTCTAATCCACTATCTCTCAGATAACTCTCTCCTCGACCCTCTACAATCTGGTTTCCGCTCCTTACATTCCACTGAAACTGTCTCTAATGATCTACTAACAGCTAAATCTAATGGTCACTGCTCCCTGCTGATCTCCTGGATCTCTCTGCAGCATTCGACACTGTGGATCACCAGCTCCTCCTCACTATGCTCCGCTCTAT